>NC_140206.1:2298939-2522616 GCF_965226575.1 Pagrus pagrus
TCTGTGTTTTGGTCAATTTAAGCTTGTATCCAGAACAAAAGCCAAACATCTCTGGTTGGTTGATTAGTATGGGGATGCATGTGTCTGGGTCCTCTAAAAAACAGACCACATCATCAGCAAAAAGTCCAATGGTGTGTTCCTCTCCCCCGACCTCTACTCCTTTAAGATCTCAGGGGCTCTATGAAGACTGCAAACAAGGTTGGAGAGAGACAGCAGCCCTGTCTAGTAGATGGTCCTGAAGCTGTGCTCTCAGTCAGACTGCCGTTTATTCTTGTCCTTGCGGTCGGGTTTTGGTAAAGTGTTTTAATACGTCTGACAGCTTTGTCATTAAGTGCGAGTTTTTCAAGTACCTGATATAGAAAAGTCCAACTTACGCTATCAGAAGCCTTTTCTGCATTGAGGCTTATTAAGGCTGCACAGTTCTTCTTTTTTAGAATATGGTTAATAACATGTAGAGTTCTCCTCATGTTGTCTTGGGCTTGTTGTCCCTTAATAAAGCAGCAGAAACACAGCGAGAACAAAAAGCTGACTGTGCAGGTGAGATCCAGAAAAGCCCTGGAAGCTTCAAACAGGAATCTGACCTCAAAAGTTCTGACGTCCAAATCCAAAAGTCCTGTAATATACAAACATAAGCACAAGCTGACATTGGATCAGACAGCAAGCGTAAGGTCGCCCACAGGAAACAGCAGCAACATCCAATAACATAAAGATGAAGTCATGAATCCAAAAAGAGGTTTGTGTGTGTCCTCACATGTTGTCGTCCTCTTTCACACACACCAACATCCTGTGGCTCTCAGTGTGTGAGGAGAGTGGCAGAGGTGAAGAGGTTCAGGAGAACAGGGAGAAGCAGGCCTGATGGACATATTGTGTTTCTGTGTATGAGTCATGTCATGTCCATGTCTGCATGCTGAAAGAGGATGTGCTGCTCTGACCCCCCTCCTCCTTTCAGGGTGGAGCCTGCTGGAGTCCGATGGTTGACACCAGGTCTGAGGAAGTGTGAGTGTGTTTTTACTTTGATTCAGCTTCACACTGTGACATCACTCAGTCACATCTGTGATGTCATCACCACACTGATGATACATTAATAACTGCAGCTGTGTTGTGTCTTTTTCTCTCCATCAGATTCCTGTGAGCTCACAGTCGACACAAACACAGTCAGCAGACGCATCAAACTGTCTGACAACAACAGGAAGATGACACTTGTGGAGGAGGATCAGTCATATCCTGATCATCCAGAGAGGTTTGAGACCTGGTATCCTCAGCTGCTGTGTAGAACTGGTCTGACTGGTCGCTGTTACTGGGAGGTCGAGTGGAGAGGAGATGTTTCTATATCAGTGAGTTACAGAAGAATCAGAAGGAGAGGAGGCAGAGAAGACTGTGTGTTTGGACTGAATGATCAGTCCTGGAGTCTGATGTGCTTTGATGGTCGTTACTCTGTCAGACACAATAACAGACAAACACACATCTCCTCCTCGTCCTCCTCCTCCTCCTCCTCCTCCTCCTCCTCTGGTAGAGTAGCAGTGTATGTGGACTGTCCTGCTGGCACTCTGTCCTTCTACAGAGTCTCCTCTGACTCACTGATCCACCTCCACACCTTCAGCACCACATTCACTGAACCTCTTTATCCTGGATTTGGGTTCTACTGGTCCAGTTCTGGTTCCTCAGTGTGTCTGTGTGGTGTTTAGTCTGCAGAGTCTCCTCCTGTCACAGAAACATTGTCAGTGCTGAACAGTTGAGTCTGTACAGGATCACAGTCACATCAATCTTTCAGCTTCTTGTAATAAATTCATCAGTGAACTTTGTACAAAATGATTCAAACTGATTGTAAAGATTGATGGTTTCCTCGTCATCAATGATTCTGTTCTGCACATTAAAACTGAGACATCGCTTCACTTTGTTCTGCACTTGTTGTATTTGACAGTCGTCAGCATGAAGCTGGTGACTCACAGAAGGACTTTAACAGGCAGCCGCTGTAAAGACTTTAAAACAGGCGTAACGTGCGTCTCCTTCTGGTCTGAGTCAGCAGTCGTGCAGCAGGATGTTGAATTAGCTGCTTTCATCATGTTTCTGTGAGTGTCACGTGTTAGCTAGCTACAGGCTGCAGCTAATGTTAGCTAGCTACACACTGAATGTTAGCTAGCTACATACTGTAAACTAGGTGTAGAGCAGAGGCACTGTTAGCTAGGTGTAGAGTGGCAACATTGTTAGCTAGGTGTAGAGCAGAGGCACTGTTAGCTAGGTGTAGCGCAGAGGCACTGTTAGCTAGGTGTAGAGTGGCAACATTGTTAGCTAGGTGTAGAGTAGAGAAACTGTTAGCTAGGTGTAGAGTGGCAACATTGTTAGCTAGGTGTAGAGCAGAAGCACTGTTAGCTAGGTGTAGAGTGGCAACATTGTTAGCTAGGTGTGGAGTAGAGAAACGGTTAGCTAGGTGTAGAGCAGAGGCACTGTTAGCTAGGTGTGGAGTAGAGAAACTGTTAGCTAGGTGAAGCGCAGAGGCACTGTTAGCTAGGTGTAGAGTGGCAACATTGTTAGCTAGGTGTAGAGTAGAGAAACTGTTAGCTAGGTGTAGAGTGGCAACATTGTTAGCTAGGTGTAGAGCAGAAGCACTGTTAGCTAGGTGTAGAGTGGCAACATTGCTAGCTAGGTGTAGAGTAGAGAAACTGTTAGCTAGGTGTAGAGTGGCAACATTGTTAGCTAGGTGTAGAGTAGAGAAACTGTTAGCTAGGTGTAGAGCAGAAGCACTGTTAGCTAGGTGTAGAGTAGAAACACTGTTAGCTAGGTGTAGCGCAGAGGCACTGTTAGGTAGGTGAAGAGTGGCAACATTGTTAGCTATGTGTAGAGTAGAGAAAATGTTAGCTAGGTGTAGAGCAGAGGCACTGTTAGCTAGGTGTAGCGCAGAGGCACTGTTAGCTAGGTGTAGAGTGGCAACATTGTTAGCTAGGTGTAGAGTAGAGAAACTGTTAGCTAGGTGTAGAGTGGCAACATTGTTAGCTAGGTGTAGAGTAGAGAAACTGTTAGCTAGGTGTAGAGCAGAGGCACTGTTAGCTAGGTGTGGAGTAGAGAAACTGTTAGCTAGGTGAAGCGCAGAGGCACTGTTAGCTAAGTGTAGAGTGGCAACACTGTTAGCTAGGTGTAAATCAGAGGCACTGTTAGCTAGGTGAAGAGTGGCAACATTGTTAGCTAGGTGTAGAGTGGCAACATTGTTAGCTAGGTGTGGAGTAGAGAAACTGTTAGCTAGGTGTAGAGCAGAGGCACTGTTAGCTAGGTGTAGAGTGGCAACATTGTTAGCTAGGTGTGGAGTAGAGAAACGGTTAGCTAGGTCTAGAGCAGAGGCACTGTTAGCTAGGTGTAGCGCAGAGGCACTGTTAGCTAGGTGTAGAGCAGAGGCACTGTTAGCTAGGTGTAGAGCAGAGGCACTGTTAGCTAGGTGTGGAGTAGAGAAACGGTTAGCTAGGTGTAGAGCAGAGGCACTGTTAGCTAGGTGTGGAGTAGAGAAACTGTTAGCTAGGTGTAGCGCAGAGGCACTGTTAGCTAGATGTAGTGTTGCAACATTGTTAGCTAGGTGTAGAGTAGAGAAACTGTTAGCTAGGTGTAGAGCAGAGGCACTGTTAGCTAGGTGTAGAGTGGCAACATTGTTAGCTAGGTGTGGAGTAGAGAAACTGTTAGCTAGGTGTAGAGCAGAGGCACTGTTAGCTAGGTGTAGCGCAGAGGCACTGTTAGCTAGGTGTAGAGTGGCAACACTGTTAGCTAGGTGTAAATCAGAGGCACTGTTAGCTAGGTGAAGAGTGGCAACATTGCTAGCTAGGTGTAGAGTAGAGAAACTGCTAGCTAGGTGTAGAGCAGAAGCACTGTTAGCTAGGTGTAGAGTAGAAACACTGTTAGCTAGGTGTAAATCAGAGGCACTGTTAGCTAGGTGAAGAGTGGCAACATTGTTAGCTAGGTGTGGAGTAGAGAAACTGTTAACTAGGTGTAGCGCAGAGGCACTGTTAGCTAGGTGTAGTGTGGCAACATTGTTAGCTAGGTGTAGAGTAGAGAAACTGTTAGCTAGGTGTAGAGCAGAGGCACTGTTAGCTAGGTGTTGCGCAGACGCACTGTTAGCTATGTGTAGAGTGGCAACATTGTTAGCTAGGTGTAGAGTACAGAAACTGTTAGCTAGGTGTAGAGCAGAAGCACTGTTAGCTAGGTGTAGAGTAGAAACACTGTTAGCTAGGTGTAAATCAGAGGCACTGTTAGCTAGGTGAAGAGTGGCAACATTGTTAGCTAGGTGTAGAGTGGCAACATTGTTAGCTAGGTGTAGAGTAGAGAATCTGTTAGCTAGGTGTAGAGCAGAGGCACTGTTAGCTAGGTGTAGCGCAGAGGCACTGTTAGCTAGGTGTAGAGTAGAAACACTGTTAGCTAGGTGTAGCGCAGAGGCACTGTTAGCTAGGTGTAGAGTGGCAACAATGTTAGCTAGGTGTAGAGTAGAGAAACTGTTAGCTAGGTGTAGAGCAGAGGCACTGTTAGCTAGGTGTAGAGCAGTGTATGATCCTGACTAAGACCTTCAAACAAAACTTCAGACATGTGAACAGACAAATGTACTTTGGAGAAGAGCATAAGGATATGAATATGGTTGAATATGTTAGGGCGTTCAGCAGAACAAGCAGTCACATTAAAGACAGATCATTTTTAAAAAGAAAAAAAATCAACCCTGCTGAACCATTATTTTTACTTAGTAAATTATAAGTCTTTAGTCTGATCAGTGTAATGACAAACAGCTCAAATATCTTGGAACCTGACCACAGAGCGATCCATATAAGCATCCAGTTTAGTGCGTCTGATACAATCCGTAGATCTGCTACTGGAAATGAAACAGTTCCCTGTTAAAGCAGGAAAAGCTTCAGACTGACATGATTTATTTAATCACTCGTTTTTACAACGAGGCTAAAAGGGAAAAATCCTACAACACTAACTGGGAACTACTTAAGTTTGAGTCAGGAAAAGTCTTCAGACAGTAAACAGGAGCATTTATTGCCAAAGCTAAAAGAGCAGAAGAGAAAGTCACAAGTAAAACGTCTTCTTCTTATCAGAGACCCCCGGTGAAGCTTCAGAGGAGGACGAGCTGCTTCTATCGGACCTCCAGAACAAATCAGACGAGTTGTATGGACAAAAAGCAGAGGAGCCTTTGTCAGGTCCAGGAAGAGATGGCTGGAGGAGGGGAGCAAAGTCCTGCCGACTGTTTCCCTCCTGAAAAATACCGATCCAAAACCAATCCCATCCATAATTTAAATATTAATGGGCTCGTTACTGATGACGAGAAATCAATTGCAGACTTCTGTTCGAGATTTTATAGCAGTTTATACAGCTGACAATCTAATGAAGAAGCCACCAGTCAGTGTGTAAACTCAGTAAATCAGGTGAGAAAGATTGATCTGGCAGGTACAGATCAGTGTGACGCCCTCTTACAGTGGCAGAGGTCACTGATTCCATCGCTCTGCTCAGAAACAATAAATCTCCGGCACTGACGGTTTAACTGCAGAGTTTTATAAAGCCTTCTCAGATCAGTCAGCCCGTTTTTACTGCAGGTTTTTACGGAGAGTCTAGAGAACGATGCCCTTCCTCCTGGTCTCACTCAAGGTCTGCTCACATTGATCCCCAAACCTAGAAAAGACGCTTGTTATTGACAGCTGGAGACCCATTTGTCTGCTGAGTAACGATTATAAAATGATGGCGTTAATATTTGCCAGGAGAATTAAAGTAGCTGTTGACACAATGATAGCTGAGACACAGTCGGGCTTTATGAGGAACAGGCACCTCTCTAATAATATCAGACTAGTATCAGATATTCTTGACTACTCTGAGCTGATATCTGAAGATGGCTTCATCCTCTTCTCAGATTTCTATAAGGCCTTTGATGCAACACAACACCGATTTATTTTTCTCTAAAAGACGCCGGTCAGATACCTGTCGCCATTCATGTGATGAAGCAGCTTTCAGAGGCCTCTGGTCTGTCTGAGTATAAATAAATGTGAACTGCACCTTTAAAAGGTTGTAATACACAAACTATTTGCAACATGACGATCAAGGAAGAAGTCACATACTTGGGTGTTCTTGCTGCTAAAGACCAGAAGGCGAGATGTCCTTTAAACGTGTCTCCATCATTAAAAAGTCAACACACAGTGAACGAGTGGCTGCAGAGGGACTCATCTCTAACAGGCAGAGTGTTGCTGCAGGCTGAAGGATATCTGGGCTCACATACGCAGCTCTCTCTTCACACCTGGACACGGACATTTGGAAAGACGTTGACAGGAAGCGTTTTGACTTCATCTGGAAAAATCCTGCACATTAGATCAAAACAAGTGTCGTTGTGAGTAATTATGAATCCGTCGGGCTCAACTTTCTGGACTTTAACACACTGAACAAGACTTTTAAGACACATCGGGCTCAGCGCGTTGTAAAACACCCTGCTGTCTCAGTGTGGACTTTTATTCCCCACTATATATTCTCTGCTTTGCTGCTCTGAGCTTTGTTTTGAACTGTAATCGCAATGTGGACAAACTCCCTGTGAGACTGTCCACTTTCCATAAGCAGCTCCTTTTAGCACGGCCTCTCATTTATCAGCACAGTTTCTCAGCTCACAGGTTTCTGATCTGGAATAACAGATATTCTGCATAAAAACAAGTGGCTCTTTTCTGAGAGTCGGGTCCAGAACCAGGTTTAAATTCAGCAGTAAAAACCTGATTTTGTAGCTTTTCTCCATGAAGTTGTACATTATATGAATCTAATTTCTGGCTCCAGCGACAGAAAGGCAGTTAAACTGTCACCATATGCTCTTTCTCTGCCACTATATAACTTATAAGCTTCTGGCAACATGTTGTTTCTCCTGTTTATATGTGACTTGTTCCTTCATTATCACATGCACATGTTTCTATAAGTCACATCTGAATTATAAACCCCTTTTTGCAATGAAGCTGACGGACCAATCAGAGGCCGGTAAAGTCAGCTGTGAGATGATGTCACAGAAGCTGCTGTGTGACTATTATTCCTGTTTCCTTGGAGGAGACGAGCTCCATTAAAGATCCACTGTTGGACTGTCGGCCACCACGTCCGCTGAGAGTCGATAAAACTGCAGAAATTGATAAACTGCTCTAATTTGAATTGTTTTGATATATGGAGGTATAGAAATCCTGACAAGAGTCAGTTTACATGGCAAACAACAGACTTGAGCAAACAGTCAAGAAGAGATGTTTGGTTGATATCTTCAGTTACGGATGTTTATATTGAACCCTCTGTACTTACAGACCATCAGCTGATAAACATCTCAGTTCATCTTAATAACACAACAGATCAGGATCAAAGTGGAAATTAAATAACATCTCTTAGAAGATAAACAGTTTCTAAGCATAAGTTAACTATTAATGAAAGCTGGAGAAAGGCTAAAGCACTGAACTCCTTCGGAGAGCAATGGGAAGTTTTGACGTATCAAATGAGAAGACTAGCAGCCCACAGAGGGGAAGAAATGGCAAAAGACAAGCGCATAATGGAGGATAATATAACAAAAAAGATCATTATGATGTATGAATCAACAAGATGGAGAAAGTGTGACTACATTACAATCACAACTATCAGATCTGTGAAGATGAAGCGAGGGGGCCTTTGTAAGATCTAGAAGAAAATGGACGGAGGAAGGTGAAAAGAACAAAATACTTTTTCAATGTGGAAAAAAGAAATGCAGAAGCCTCCTCAGTAATTACATTAAACATCAGTGGCCAGATTACAGACAACGGCAGAGAAATATCTCACTTTGTCAATAACTTCTGTGAAAACCTGTTCAAGAAAAAAGTGAATTCATGTGAGTCGCTCTCATGTTTCAGGTCTATAGACGGGGATGTAAAACGAACAGACGAAGAACAGGAAAGTGTGTGATCAGGATGTTACTCAAGAAGAAATCAGTGTTTGTATTTCTAAGTTAAAGGATGATGAGTCTCCTGGGAACGATGGTTTAACTAGTGAGTTTTATAAAATCTTCAAAGAAGAGATTTCAGTTCATGTTTATCAGGAAGCTTTGTCTGTGGGAAGACTGCCGCCATCAGTCTCAAGGCCTCATTACACTGATCCCCAAACCTGGGAAAGACCCAGTGTGTGTTGAAGACTGGAGGCCAATTACTTTAATTAATAATGATGTTAAGTTATTATCACTTATTTTTGCTCAAAGGCTCAAACACAGTGTTTAACATAAACTGGATGAAGAGATGTCTGCAGGGAGAAAGTAAATGATGGTACATTAAACCAGAACTTATTTTCCAGAAGATCGGGGGATTGAATTTCTTTTAAACTGTTATTACAGTGTTGATAAACTTCCTGTCAATCTGGCAAGTTTTCACAAACAAGCTTTACTTTCTTGGATGTTTTTCAAGAGACGGTTTGACCGAAATATCTTGTTTGTGACGCAGTTATTGAATGAAAATGGACATTTGTACAACTACACTGAGTTTTTAAAAAAGTATGCAACTCCTATCACACCTGAAGAATTGGCCATAATATTCGACGCTACAAGGATGAAATTTTGATTTCAGAGGTGGGGACACAAGTTCTTCTAGTTTTCTATCGCTACTTTTAGGTTCACTGTTCCCTTTTTTGGTTTGAATGGTTGTAAAGCATGTAGCAAAACATTACCACCCAATTCTGTGTTTCACCTTGTTAGTCAGCTTCACTCCAACTCAGTAGCACAAATTTCACACTTATTTTTGGGATATATGGTAAACAGACGTTATTTCTGCTCCTCCATCTTGTGCTCCTTTACATCCACACATCCCTGCCTGCTGCTGATCCAGCGAAGATAAACATAACAAAAGGTGGAATATCTATGAGCAACTTATACTTTAATTAATTACAATAATGACAACAAATATTGCCAAATAAGCTAGTTTATGTCACTCCCTCCCTACTGTGAGTTCCTGACCCAGCTCATGAACTCTCTGCTTAGTCGCTACTGCTTCTTACCAGTGAAATAATACATTCACACATTTACACAGACTTTTCAGTTCAGCGGCCTCAATATAAAACTGTACCTGGCCAGTTTGCTTCTTTCATCTGACAAAATATAAGATGCATGGTGTTTGAACTGTGAAAGCTCTGATACAGATCATCACCCCGACACTTGTCACAATGCTTAATCTCATGACTAACATGTTTATTCTTTCAACCTCACCTGAGTCTCCAGCTTCTCCTCCTCTACCTCCTCCAGCTTCTCCTCCTCTACCTCCTCCAGCCTCCTCCTCTACCTCCTCCAGCTTCTCCTCCATCTCCTCCAGCTTCTCCTCCTACATCTCCTCCAGTCTCTCCTCCTCTACCTCCTCCAGCTTCTCCTCCATCTCCTCCAGCTTCTCCTCCTCTACCTCCTCCAGCTTCTCCTCCTCCATTTCCTCCAGCTTCTCCTCCTACATCTCCTCCAGCCTCTCCTCCTCTACCTCCTCCAGCTTCTCCTCCATCTCCTCCAGCTTCTCCTCCTACATCTCCTCCAGCCTCTCCTCCTCTACCTCCTCCAGCTTCTCCTACATCTCCTCCAGCCTCTCCTCCTCTACCTCCTCCAGCTTCTCCTACATCTCCTCCAGCTTCTCCTCCTACATCTCCTCCAGCCTCTCCTCCTCTACCTCCTCCAGCTTCTCCTCCTCCATCTCCTCCAGCTTCTCCTCCATCTCCTCCAGCTTCTCCTCCTCTACCTCCTCCAGCCTCTTCTTCATCTCCTCCTTAGTTTCACAATAATCATGAGTTTGGATATAAAATCTCATTTGTAATCTGAGGTTTCATTGAGTTTTTCTCTAAATCTTTCATTGTTGGTGTTTTTTAAACACTTGCTGCCTTTCAACATAAAAATAATACATGAAAATAAGTTTCTCTCTTTGGTATTAAATATAAGCTTTTTAAAATCTTTGCATTGTTGAGGCTCTACAGTTGTAATAATAACAATAATAATAATAATAATAATTCATTTGATTCATCAGCACTTTCAGTACAACTCAAAGACACTGAGACACTGAGAGCTGTGTAATTGATGAGGAGGACCTTGAAGTGGACATGCTGCTTTATTGGGAGCCAGTTGCAGGATGGTGGAACTGACACTGTGACTTCTAAAGAAGTCTCTTATGTCCACTTTTCTTTTTTTAGACATCCTGGCTGCGCCTAATTACCAAACACACACACACACACACACACGCACGCACGCACACGGACACCGACTCAAACGTTCATGTGAATGAAGCCTCTGGTGTTACAATCCTTCCAGCTGACGTGACCCAGCAGAACAAACGCCCAACTCACCGCGGCAGATTAATAAGGTTCCTGGGCAGCGAGCAGACCGGTGTGCAGGCGAGGTGGAGAAGAGAAGAAGAAGAAGGAGCGGCAGAGCTTAAACCAAAAAAAAGATATAATTCTCACTTATGGTGAGAAAACTGAAGGGAAAGGAATTGTTTTTGTTCAATCTGTTTATTTTACAAGGACAATATTACATCCATAAATGCAAATGGTCATCAACAAAACACATTTTCATGAATTTAAACCAGAAACCAGATTTTACATGCAGCTGCTAAAAAACATGAAAGACAAAAGCTGTAAGAACCCAGGGTCCGTTTCACAAAGCAGGTTTAGTGGTGTAATATAGTTCTGCCGCCTGTTTTTTGAGAAAATCATTGCAAAAATCAGTCAGTCGGCGACATTAGGAGTTACATTAGGTGGCGACTGTTTTCACTACCATGTCCTTTTGATAATGATCCGTGGATGAAGGTGCAGCATTACTGCGCAGAGGATGGAGATGATCATCAGACCGCGCATAGATGTTCTTGCATTTCCAGACAATTATCTTTTTGAGCGGTACCGTTTCACGTCACAGTCCATCATTTACATACACAACCTGATCCGTCCTTACATTTCCAACATTACCAACCGAAGTCCTGCTCTCACATCCAGCAGATGTTGTGTGTTGCGCTGCGGTTTTTTGTAAATGGGAGTTTTTTATACAACGTCGGAGATGCAGAGCACTTTACAAAAGTAAAGAAAAGTCATGAAAGGGAAATAAATATTTTTATGAATAGGCTTAAAATACATATATAGGTCTAGGCATATTACATTTTATAAAAGCACTTGTGTCTTGGGGGTGAGCTCAGAGGATGAGCTCAGCCACTGGCCTTCCTAAACTCTGGCTCAGGCCCAGCTGCTCCTCTGTTAGAGGTGCGGTGCTGCGCCACCAGCAGCATCTGCTTTCTTTCTGTTGGCTGAGTAAGTCTGTGTTAGTTTAAACAGGCTTAATTATTCAGCAGAACATGATATAGATGAGAAGACATGTATGTGTGTGAAAACAGCATGTTGGAGATAAAACAACTACAGTCAAACAGCCACTTAATATTCACTTTACAATGTAAAACATGATTAAATGAGGTCCCCCGTGAGATTATGCCGAGGTCTCACCTGTTTGAACAATGTTTTTATGTTTCATCTTAAGCTGCTTACACAACGTGCTCAAACTCACCGTATGAGCGCATTAATAAAAAAAAATTAAAAAAACGTGGCCCTCCTCTTCCCTGTTGCCATGGTGACTCGTCCAATCGGGGCTCCATTGACGCTGTCTTTTTATACTTGTGGCGCACGCGCTGAACTCCAGGTGAAACTAATCCGAGTTGATCAAACTCAAATCAGCTGTTCTGGAACCGAAAACTCAGAGTTTCTATCTCAGAGTAGATCAACTCAGAGTTCAAGGTTAGACTCAGAGTTTGTTGAACCTGCTTTGTGAAACGGAGCCCAGGGGGGTATTCCAGAAAGGAGGTTCAACAAACTCTGAGTCTATCCCTGAACTCCGAGCTGACTCACCCTGTGAAGTGAAACTCTGAGTTTTCAGTTCCAGAACAGCTGATCTGAGTTAGGTAAGTCGACTCTGAGTATGTTAACTCTGAGTTGAGCTCGTGCCTGACGACTAGTAAAAAGCATCATCATCAATGGAGCTCCGATACTGTGATTCACCATGGCAACAGGGGAGAAAACAGGAAGCAGACATTTTCTGGGGGGAAAAAAGTAACACGGCTGCGGCCGTAACAAAAATCACTGACAGAGTTTTAGATGCGGTCTTCTTTTCATTTTGAATGTAACATCACTTTATTTTATATTAGCCTTTGAGGAAGTGGTTGAATGTTGTTCAATGTTTTAATTTATTTTATATATATATATATATATATATATATATATATATTATTTAATTTAAATCGTCTGAAAATTAAATATAAAAACAGTCTCACGATGGCTCCTCACTTTGGTTTTATTTCACATATTAAACAAAGTAAAAGTTTATTCAGTGGATATTTTAACTTGTAGTAGCTTTTACCACCACCAGATGCTGTTTAACACACATCTGCGTCCTAACATCCTGCTGAGGAGATGAACATGAGGTGGTGCTCACCTTCACCTCCACCACGTCCGCCAGAGGCAGAGGAGCTGGTCCTGGGTCAGGTCGCTGGGTGACCAGAGGCTGAGGGCGTCACTCACCCCCAGGACCCAACATTAGAGGCAGACACACACTTACTGTCTACAGATTGAACTAGAAGTCATTTAATCTTATACTCAATGCGGCGGCAAACTAGAAACACAGACTTTGAAATTACGTTGTTGGAAAAAATACAATAGGCTCTACTGATGGTTACTTTTGTAGCTATCAGTGGGAAATACAGAAAGCCAAATGAAATGTGAGTAATTTCTCCTTTTCTGGCTGCTGGAAGGTGATTGATTAACCTGCGAAGTGATTAAAGAGGATTGTTCAGACCTGACAGCACGTCAGCGATGACGTGTAGCCTGATATTCGCTGTGGAGAATATAAATGACGGACTGATGAGAAGCGGTCTACTGTTCGGTTCAGTCCTCGTCAGGGAGTGAGAGCTCATCTAAATGAATCTAAATTCTCCTCCTGGTGTAAAACTGTGAATTATTTCTGCTTCAACATGATCGGACTGAGAAGGAAAGGACAGCCGCTGTCAGACAGCTCCGTCAGACTCAGGGTTTCTTCAGGTAAACCTGCCAGTGAGCAGGTTAGGTTCACAGAGTCAGTTGCCGCAGTAACAGACCCAGAGTTTAAGTTACCTCTCTTTCTGGAACTGAAAACTCAGAGTTTCTCTCATCTCAGGGTTAACAAACTCAGAGTTTTCACAAAACCCGCTTTCTGGAATACCCCCCTGGACTACTACTTATAATAATAATAATAATAATAATAATAATAATAATAACAATCAAAATCACCACTATATTTATCTCTTATCGGGCTGAGAAGAAAACAATCCAAGTGTGGTCTCCCTTTAAGATCCAGGTGGACCAGGGCCTGACAGGTCCAACAGCGGCACTCGTCCCCCTGAGGGACAGGGAGGTGGTCCTCTGCTGCTGGACCCTCTGACCCGCCGTCTCACAACCATCTGTCCCACCAACAACTCTGTTTGATGCATGTGAACAAATACACTGATATTACACTGAGGAGCTGCGTGTGTGTGTGTGTGTGTGTCATCATCCTGATCAATACCTGGTGGGATGAGAGGGGACAAATACCTTAATGAGGGAAATATTGATGACATCACCTGCATCGATCCTCCAGCAGCAGAAATCATGTGTCTGAACACCAACAGGAGGAACAGCTGATCAACGTCATCGATCATTTAAACCTCCTGACTCGTTTCCTTTGGGCACTTTATAACGACCAACGTATTGTTACAGTGACGTCACTGCGTCCATGGATATGTTTGTGCCCCCCCCCCCAGCTGTTTCCGGTTTAAGTTAACTTTCACTTTCACTGCTCCTCGTGTCGCAGCAGCTTCTTCTCTCCGTCTAAAGGTAATTTAACGGACATTTGAGATGTTTCACACTTTAATGACTCTGCGCATCTTGTCTCTGTTCACTTTTGTCCGCTTGTTGCGCTAAAAACAGCAGAAATCCTCGTTCAGACTGAACAAACTTCATAAAGTCACCTCAGAGGGAACCGCTCACAGCGGCTCTCCGCCATTTTGTGTGTGAAATGAGAGTAGAAGTGGAGTTAGTTGGTCAGTATGTGAGCACAGAGTGGTTGTCAGTGTGTAGCTCCACTTACTGATGACTGAAGGCAGCTTTTCCTGCCTGAATCAGCCTGTGGAGGAGGCCGAGACGAGCCGCCGCTCTCCCGCTGTCTGACGCACTGAACGCGGCTGCAGAGCAGCTGTTCGCCTGGATGCGGGAGCTGGAGGTGCTGAGGGGGCTGCAGCACCCCCTAAAACGAGGCTGTAACATGGGCCGAACTTACAAGAAGGCCCGAACCATTCAGAATTTGTCATCGACAGCGTTTCACACAGTTTATAAAGGTCCTCTTAACTCAACAACTCACAAAATGGAGCGATTTTTCAAGGGAGTCTGGGGACTTCCTGTCCCTCCTCCTCTCCCTGCTGCTGCTGACTGCAGCTGATGTGACTTATAATATGTTGGTGTTCAGGTTCTTGTTCATAATGATCAGATACATGTTATCCTGGAGGTTCACATGAGTCCAAACACAGGAATGTGGCCCACCATTTACTATGACGTCATCATACAGACTGAGCCCTCAGCACCAGCTGCATGAAGTGGAAATACGTGACTGAAGTACCTCAGGATTGTAGTTCCGTGTAGTACTCGAGTAAATGTACTTTCCTCCACTGTTACTGGTGTTTCTAGAACAGTGAGTCCAGTCGTGTCTCGCTGGTTAAACTGGTGTTCAGAGCAGACGACTCACTTCCGGTCTGATGGCTCCATGACACCATCTAGTGGACTGACAGTAGAAGTGCAGCATTCATGTGACACTGATATGAAGCAGCCAATCAGTGGAGGAGCAGCTGATGTTCTGACAGGAGACATGATGGAAAGGCTGATTTCAGTTGATGTGCAGATGAATGATTTGTGTTTCCTCTCCAGATGAAAGTGTGTGTGAGTTGAGCAGCATGAATCAGTGTGAGGACAGAGAGGAGGGAGGCCCTCCCTCTAAAACCCCTGGACCTGGACCTGGACCTGGACCTGGAGCTGGACCTGGACCTGGACCTGGAGCTGGAGCTGAGCCCAGCTGTGTGTCCTTCAAGAGTGACCGGTCAATAGGTCGTCTCATTGATTTTAAAGGACAACAACCTCCTGCTGTAAAGAGGTGAGCTGTTAATAACATTAATATGTGACTGATTCGTGCTTTAACTGTGGAGAAAGATGTTTTTTGAAACCTGATGTTTATTTTCAGCTTCGTTCTTCTTCACTTAAATTGATATTGTCACTTTAGAAAGCGGCCCAACAGAACCAGTCTTCAACTCTTCATTTCACTTTATTGAATTAGTTTGGTCCAATATTCTCTGAGGTTTATTCCTCATGTTCTCCACTATTTTATGGACACAAGCTTCTGTGTCTGAAGACTAGAAAGTGAATTAACGTCTCTGATGGTCGTCTTCTCTGTCCAACAGGAGACCAGCCTCTAGTGGACCTGAACCTGGAACTGGACCTGAACCCAGCTGTGTTTCCTTCAAGAGTGACCGGTCAATAGGTCGTCTCATTGACTTTAAAGGACAACAACCTCCTGCTGTAAAGAGGTGAGCTGTTAATAACATGAAAATATGACTGGTTCATGTTTTATGTTGTTTATTCAGCGAAATTTGTTTAAACTTGTTTTTTTCAGCATCGTTCTGCTTTACGTACATTTATATTGTCACATGTGAAGCGGCCCAGTATTGTTTATTGTTTATTAGATGGATCCCCATTAGCTGCCGCCTTGGCGACCACTAATCTTCCTGGGGTCCATAGGGTGCATAGTACAGTGTAACATCAATGATGTACCCAGACATCAATACATACAGTCATACCTTCCAATCATAACTGCACTTCACATATAATAAACACTTATAATAAAAACAACAATAACAACAACAATACACATGTACATACGCACACACATCAATTTATACATGCATACTACCACAATATATCAAAAACATCATAATTAATATATATCATATATTAATGAATTGTTAATAATTGTTTTGTGAGTGAGATATATGAGGAGGTAAAGAGTTCCAGGACATTATTGAACGATAGATCACAGAGTGTTTGAGTAGATTAGTTCTCGGAGTTGGAAGTATCAGGTAACCAGATTTCTGGTGTAATGGTTATGTCTGTCTCTAGTCTTCATTAATTGGTTAAGAAAATATGCAGGTGTCTGATTAAATATGATGTTTCTAAAAAAGACCAGAATGTCGTAGCTGAGTTTAACTTCAACTGTGAACCAGGAAAGTCAGAAGTGCATATCAGCTATATTTGTACGTGTTGAGCAGTGAAGTGCCAGTCTGGCAGCTCTGTTTTGAACCAGTTGCAATTTATGTATTTCTTTCTTAGCTGCTGCAGACCATATAACAGAACAGTATTGCAGATGACAGAAAACCAAGGACTGTATTACCTGACTAATCATAGAGGATGACAAATAATGAGAGCATTTTCTTTAAGCGATGCTAGGCCTCTTCCCATTTTGGACACAGTACTATCAATGTGATCAGACCATGACAACTGTTCGTCCAGCATGACATCAAGTAGCTTAGTTTTCTTGACCTGCTCTATTGCCGTACCTGATATTGATAGATGTAGCTGTGGGTCACCAATAAGCATACTTCTCGAGCCAAAAAGAATACATTTTGTTTTAGAGATGTTTAGGACCAGTTTGTTATTTTTCACCCAGCTAGATACTCTCTCTAGATCCTGATTCTCCATGGTTTCTAGTTCATTTATGGTTGAAGCAGTGCTGTACAGAGTTGTATCATTCGCGTACATAACCACAGTGGAATTTTGTATTGCAAGCGGTAGATCGTTTGTGTAAATAGAGTAGAGTAAAGGGCCAAGGCAGCTCCCTTGTGGAACTCCACAGCTAATCTTCTTAGAGTCTGAAAGGCTACCATTAAAAAAGACTCTCTGTGATCTCTCAGATAGATAACTGATCATCCAAGAGAGTGCTGTATGGCTAAATCCATATCTGAATCCGGGTCCTCCTCATTGCACACAGTTGACCAGTTAGTGTTCTTTACGTCCTCCACAAAATGCTCCTTCTGAAAGTGCTTATATGCTCTTTTATATATAATCCTACCAGCTGTTTTGGGAACCTTTGTTTTCCTTTTTAGTGCAATTAAATTGTGATCGCTAAAACCAAGCACAACTGACACTGCTTTAGAGCACTGTTCAGGACTATTAGTAAAAAAGAGATCTATACATTTAGATGATGATCGTCCATTTTTATGTATTTTTGTTGATTCTAGTTGCTAGTGTAATAGTTTTAGTTAGATTACAAGCACTAGCTACAGCAAGAAGCTCTTCTTAAGAGGGCACTGAGATGACCAATCCACATTTAAATCACCAACAAAGTATAATTCACGGTTTTCATCACAAGCTTTATCCAGAGTTCTACAGATACTGTCAAAATATTTCATATCCGCACTCGGCGGTCTGTAACAGCATCCTATAACTAATGGTTTGGTTTGTGGCAGATGAACCTGAACCCACAGTGCCTCCATGTCATGCAACATTAAACAGGACATTTTACAGGAATGTGATTCTGGATATAAAAAGCTACGCCTCCTCCAAATGGATTTTGGTCTTTTCGATATAATGTATATCCATCAATAGCTAATTCTGTATCGTGAGGGGAATAGCGCTAGCATTTCATAACAAAATATTGATGAAATTAACTAGTTTCGTGGCAGATAATGCGTTATAGAGGCTGTGTGTCGCTGCCCCGTCTCTCCCATTATATGGATATATCGCCGCTACACTGGATCTAATTTCATCCGAACGACGCCGAATGACACCAAAGTTATCTGGGTGAGTAAATGACCATATATTTTGCCAGAAATAAGGTCCAGGTTGTAAAAAACAGTAGTTATCCTTTAAGCTGCAAATGTTTAAATGACCGATCAATAAGCCTTTTCCTTGGATACGTATCTTAGAGTCCATAAACAGTTAAAATAAAATCATAAAAACAAATAGTTCTCATACCTGAGAGAACAGAGCCATCTACTCAGCACATTTACTTCTATTTTTCCCAGTCACCGATTTTGGAGTAGAACCAGTCTTCATCTCCTGATGCCAGTTTAACATTTGTCTGATGACTGGTTGAATGTAACTTGGTGATTTTATTCAGGCTAACAGATGCTAGCTGCTAACAAAGAGCTGCTGCTGCTGTGGGCTCGTATTGTACGCAGGCAACACAAGTTCAATGTCCAAACAAAGTTCCTCTTCCTGTTGCAAATCCTGCAGCCTCTCCTGCTCTGGTAAGAAACTACAGGCCCACCCAGGTGCATCATGGTCCTGCACCTACCCTGCTACCTACTGTATATAACCCAGGGTGCCCACAGTGTAGTCTTACTTTGTCGTACATGACCGGGACTTTCCTGTCTGTGGACACTTTCCTGTTGGGTATGTGATACCTCGGCTCCAAGACTTCGAGTAGGTATAGGAACCCCTCGTTCTCAGTTACACTGTAGGGCTGGATGTCTTTGCAAATTAAAGAATGAGATGGCGTCTGTTATTTTGGTCGAACGAACCGAATTGCTAGCCAGTGGGGCTTGAAACAAAGTTGGGATACGGCTACTTTGCTCACCAGTCATTGTGTTAGCAGCAGCTGCTCCGCTGGTGCTGACCGCTGGAGCCGAGGGGACCTCTCTGTCACATTAACGCCATGTCGCCGCTTCAGGTGAGAGCTTAGATTGGTTGTGCTCCCTGTGTGTTTAATCGCGGCACGGCACATTTTACAGATGGCATTAGTTTTCTCAAGCTGACCATCTCTTTTATAAAAGCCAAAGTGTCCCCAAACACCAGACTTGTAAGTGACCGGCGAGTGTATCTCTTCTTCATCCGTGCTTACTTTCTCTCTGACCGCCTCTGATTTCAAGCCTGCTGTTCATCCGGATTTTTAACCGATGCACACTTTTGTCATCAATGCAACCGCATCTTAAATGTTCATACCGATGTACCGATACGAATCGGTGAATCTTACCATCCCTAGTGTACACCTGTGTCTCATGAGTTCATCACAGCAGTACGACGGTGCACACAGTGAACAATTACTTTTAACCTCTTCGTCATGTTTGACTTCATATCGTGTTTGTTTGTGAAACGTGCAGTAAAACAGTTTGTCGTTGATCTGAGCTCAGTCTCAGTCTCTGACAGTTTGTGTTAGCAGCCGACTCCTCCTGTCTTTTCTTAAAGTGTCCTCAACTGTTAAATCAGCTGCTGTAGTTGATGAGAAGTTCAGACTTTGCTTTCAAACACCTGTTTGCAGCGAGCGCCCATGTTTTTCCAGTGTTTTCCCCTCACTGTTCGTTGGTGCATCCGTTTTGCTCCTGCATGTCTCACCTGTTCTCCTCGTGTCTCCCTGGTTTGTTTAGTTTTACACTTGTGCATTTCTGTTTTGTTTTGACTGCTTTGCCTTTGGATATTTCTCTGCCTGCCTTTGTTCGCTTGCCTTCCTGATACTGTGTCATCCACCCCTGCTGATGCCCAGGCAGACCTCCACTGGTTTCTGGCGCCCTCCTGACCTGCTTTGCCTTTTGCCTCAGCTTCCTTGTTGCCCCCTGGACCTGCTTTGCTCTCCAGACATGGTTTGCCCTTCAGCTCTGCCTCCTGGTCGCTCAATGCCCACCCCCGGTGCCTTTCACCCAAAAATCCCCACTTGGCAGTTTTTGTCTTCTAGTTTCTCCTCACGGGGTGTTGGGGTTTCTATCTATTTGTTTTCTCCAGTGAATGCAGTCGATTCTGTAGGTTCCAGTGTGGCCGTTGTGTCGATAATCACCCAAAAGCAACGCACGAAAAAGTCAATAAGTAACTTTCGGGTCACACAAATCAGACAAATTAAATATCAAACTCAAGTTTGGCCTGAGGCCCTTTTTTATTTCATGTCCTGTTTTTGATCTGAGAATGAAATCAAAGGTACGAAAAACAAACCGGAATTTGTTTTTTTGGTATGAGATTCATAAACAAATAAATAAATAATGAATCATTTCTTCATTCTCCAATGTTGGAATCTCAACTGAACACAAGTTTATTGAGACTCTTCACCACTTTGCACTGGACAGTTAGCATCCAACTAGCTTGTGTTAGCTGTGTGTTGCTGTCCACAGTATTTTAGGGGTCAAGAGCTGGAGGGACTAAACCAGACAAGCTGCTGAACCAACCCAGTAAACTGACTGACTGTTGGTTCACAGTGGGATCAGCAGCACGACCAACACTTTGATGTCAGGGGAAACCATCTGATTCAATGATGTCATCAACACTTTAACTCAAAGGACCTTCAGCTTGTGTTTGTCTCTGAGTGGACAGACATAATGTGGCTGATTCTTCATGATTCCTCCACAGAGTCGACCAGGAGAGCTCAGAGGTTCCCAGAGGTCCGTCTGCCCAGCAGCATCGAACACACCTGGACTCCATATTTATGGTCTGTACATGAACAACAACTACTTTTACATCCAGTCTGTTCACAATAATCTCCATGCTGCACTTTACAGACCAGTGGTGAATCTGTCCAACATGGATCTGATGTTTGGCTCCATGATGTTAAATGTTCTCATTCACATAATATTCTGTTCCAGCGGCTGGAGGAGAACATTGTCACTTTTGTGAAGAACGAGCTGAAGAAGGTCCAGAAGGTTCTGAGTTCAGATTACCCAGAATGCTTAGAGGGTCAGAGGGAGGATGAGGAGGTGCTGGATGGTGAGGATGAAGAGCAGAGGAGGAGAAGCAGAGAGGCATTTCTGAAGATCACACTTCACTTCCTGAGGAGAATGAAGCAGGAGGAGCTGGCTGACTGTCTGCAGAGCAGTAAGAGGATTTCTCTAAAGATTTAACTTGATGGATCAATGAGACGTTTACTGAAGTCTGATGATGATGATGATGATGATGGAAAATCTGTTTATATATGCAATCTTTAGGGGAAGGAAATTGTCATATTTTCTTTAAAAATAACTTAATGATCTTGTTTGTTGTGTATTTATTCAGGAAGTCATTCTGGAGTTTGTCAGCGTAAACTCAAATCTAACCTTCAGAAGAAGTTCCAGTGTGTGTTTGAGGGGATCGCTAAAGCAGGAAACCCAACCCTTCTGAATCAGATCTACACAGAGCTCTACATCACAGAGGGAGGGACTGCAGAGGTCAATGATGAACATGAGGTCAGACAGATTGAAACAGCATCCAGGAAACCAGACAGACCAGAAACAACAGTCAGACAAGAAGACGTCTTTAAAGCCTCACCTGGAAGAGATGAACCAATCAGAACAGTGATGACAAAGGGAGTGGCTGGCATCGGGAAAACAGTCTTAACACAGAAGTTCACTCTGGACTGGGCTGAAGACAAAGCCAACCAGGACATACAGTTCACATTTCCATTCACCTTCAGAGAGCTGAATGTGCTGAAAGAGAAAAAGTTCAGCTTGGTGGAGCTTGTTCATCACTTCTTCACTGAAACCAAAGAAATCTGCAGCTTTGAAGAGTTCCAGGTTGTGTTCATCTTTGACGGTCTGGATGAGTGTCGACTTCCTCTGGACTTCCACAACACTGAGATCCTGACTGATGTTACAGAGTCCACCTCAGTGGATGTGCTGCTGACAAACCTCATCAGGGGGAAACTGCTTCCCTCTGCTCGCCTCTGGATAACCACACGACCTGCAGCAGCCAATCAGATCCCTCCTGAGTGTGTTGACATGGTGACAGAGGTCAGAGGGTTCACTGACCCACAGAAGGAGGAGTACTTCAAGAAGAGATTCAGAGATGAGGAGCAGGCCAGCAGAATCATCTCCCACATCAAGACATCACGAAGCCTCCATATCATGTGCCACATCCCAGTCTTCTGCTGGATCACTGCTACAGTTCTGGAGGATGTGTTGAAGACCAGAGAGAGAGGAGAGCTGCCCAAGACCCTGACTGAGATGTACATCCACTTCCTGGTGGTTCAGGCCAAAGTGAAGAACGTCAAGTATGATGGAGGAGTTGAGACAGATCCACACTGGACTCCAGAGAGCAGGAAGATGATTGAGTCTCTGGGAAAACTGGCTTTTGATCAGCTGCAGAGCGGCAACCTGATCTTCTATGAATCAGACCTGACAGAGTGTGGCATCGATATCAGAGCAGCCTCAGTGTACTCAGGAGTGTTCACACAGATCTTTAAAGAGGAGAGAGGACTGTACCAGGACAAGGTGTTCTGCTTCGTCCATCTGAGTGTTCAGGAGTTTCTGGCTGCTCTTCATGTCCATCTGACGTTCATCAACTCTGGAGTCAATCTGATGTCAGTAGAAGAGCAATCAGCATCCTGGTTGTCTAAAGTGGTCAGAGGCAAATCAACACGTCTCTACCAGAGTGCTGTGGACGAGGCCTTACAGAGTCAAAATGGACACCTGGACTTGTTCCTCCGCTTCCTCCTGGGTCTTTCACTTCAGACCAATCAGAATCTCCTCCGAGGTCTGCAGACACAGACAGGAAGTAGCTCACAGGCCAATCAGAAAACAGTCCAGTACATGAAGAAGAAGATCAGTGAGAATCTGTCTCCAGAGAGAAGCATCAATCTGTTCCACTGTCTGAATGAACTGAACGATCGTTCTCTAGTGGAGGAGATCCAACAGTCCCTGACATCAGGAAGTCTCTCCACAGATAAACTGTCTCCTGCTCAGTGGTCAGCTCTGGTCTTCATCTTACTGTCATCAGAAGAAGATCTGGATGTGTTTGACCTGAAGAAATTCTCTGCTTCAGAGGAGGCTCTTCTGAGGCTGCTGCCAGTGGTCAAAGCCTCCAACAAAGCTCTGTAAGTGTGGAGAAGTTTCTTCAGAATGCAGTAAATGTGCTGTTATTGACCCAAATAGAAATAATTTTTTTGTTCTGCTCATTATTCTTTATCCAGACTGAGTGGCTGTAACCTCTCAGAGAGAAGCTGTGAAGCTCTGTCCTCAGTTCTCAGCTCCCAGTCCTCTAGTCTGAGAGAGCTGGACCTGAGTAACAACGACCTGCAGGATTCAGGAGTGGAGCAGCTGTCTGTTGGACTGAAGAGTCCACACTGCAATCTGGAAAGTTTGAGGTCAGATCATGTTACTGTTTGTTGTGAAATCATTTATATATTTCTGGTAGATTGTTTTGCTATCAAACTTGTTTTCTTTCAATGTACCTTTCATTAATTCAGCTCCTGCACAACAAGAACAATGAGGATGGAGAACCTCATGTATGTTTGATATCATATGACTTTGATCCCTGGATGTCTGTTTATTCTCAATTCTATCTTCATTCATTGTCACGCTGACAACATACTTTGAACTGAACAGCACTGGAACAAGAGATTATATATACCAGTCATTCCCAGAGAGGATTTTATTGGAGTTGCCAAATATATTTGCAGACTTTCGTTCATAGTCTTTAATTTAAGATCTCTATCTGCAGTACACCTTTGAGCCACATGGGGGAGCTTGTTGGTATCCAGTGCTTGATTTGTAAATCAGGAGGTCTCGAGCACAGAGACGGTCCTACTCTGGTGGGTCCATCCTGTGGACTGCTACAATGGTGGGGAGAAATGGACTTTAGGCCCAATGTTTTATTCACAACCACAAAAAGCAGCAGGTCAAGAAACCCTATGAAGTGACATGTTCCATCTGTCTGTCTATCAGTCCATCTCTGCTCCATCTCAGTGAGATGGACAGCGTCACACTGAGACACACATCCTGATTGAGTTCATCATTTCACTGACTCACAGCTAAAACACCCACTTGCTTGTAGGACTTACAGTGATCATGTGACAAAACATTTAGACATATTTAGATTCATCTCTTTGAAATGGCTGGTGTATTGAAGACAATATAAGTGGACGTGGATAAATAGTTTGGAATGGTATTTTATGCACAGATCTGCTCTTTTCAAGTTTATTAGGCCTATTGTGAATTGGGTCGCATTGTTATCATTTTTAAAAAGTGGGACCCCCTGGGGTCCTCCTGTAGCTCAGTTGGTGGAGCATGCGTCCCATGTACAGAGGCTTTGTCTTCACTGCAGCAGCCCAGGTTTCAAGTTTGACCTCTGGTCCTTTGCTGCGTGTCATCCCCCCTCTCTCATCTCCATTTCCTGTCATATCTGTGAGCTGTCAAATCAAATCAAATCAAATTTTATTTGTATAGCCCAAATTCACAAATCACAGTTTGCCTCAGAGGGCTTTACAATCTGTACAGAGACGACAGCCTCTGTCCTTCGACCCTCGATTCGAGTGAGGAAAAACTTGCCCCCCAAAAAAAAGCCCTTTTAACAGGGAAAAAAAATGCGGAAGAAACCTCAGGGAGAGCCACAGAGGAGGGATCCCTCTCCCAGGACGGACAGACGTGCAATAGATGTCGCATGTACAGAGCAGATCAACGAGATCACAATGTATACAATTATAATGGATGGTTGACAGGAATGAAAGCACATAAAGAGGCATCACAGCAACAACAATGAAATGCACATGGAAATGTGATTACTAGTGATAACAGTAGTAGAGATACGACTAATATTAGCGACAGTAGTGGTGGGTGTCGGGCAGGGTCATGGCAGTAGGCGCATCCACGATCAGGCACGACCTGGGCGCGGCCAGGATCCATGGGAGCCTGTAGGACTAGAAAGCACAAGGACTCCGGGGAAGAAGTGAAGTCAGTGACATGCAGAGATGGGGCATGTATACAGGCATAATGTATACAGATGGAGAGGAGAGGGGAGGGGAGGAGAGAGAAGCTCAGTGTGTCATTGTCCCCCGGACTAGGCCTATAGCAGCATAACTAACTTAACTATAAGCTCTATCGAAGAGGAAGGTCTTAAGTCTACTCTTAAAGGTAGAGAGGGTGTCCGCCTCCCGGACCAAAACAGGAAGATGGTTCCACAGAAGAGGAGCTTGATAGCTGAAGGCTCTGGCTCCCATTCTACTTTTGGAGACTTTAGGAACTACAAGTAATCCTACGTTCTGGGAGCGTAATGCTCTAGTTGGGTGATAGGGTAATATGAGCTCCTGGAGATATGATGGTGCCTGACCATTAACAGCTTTGTAAGTGAGGAGAAGGATTTTAAACTCTATTCTTGATTTTACAGGGAGCCAGTGCAGAGAGGCCAGTACAGGAGTAATATGATCTCTTTTCTTAGTTCCTGTCAGTACACGTGCTGCAGCATTCTGGACCAGCTGGAGACTCTTTAGAGACTTGTGAGGGCAGCCTGATAATAGAGAATTACAATAGTCCAGCCTGGAAGTAACAAATGCATGGATTAGCTTTTCTGCGTCTTTTTGAGACAGGATGGGCCTGATTTTTGCAATGTTACGTAGATGAAAAAATGTCCTATATAAATAATCCTCCTAATATGAAGCTATGAAAAGGCCAATAAATACTTTTTTTTTTTATGCGTCACCGGAATAAAAGTTTTGGAAAACCTGATACTGTATCACCAAAACTCAACATTTACCATGTTTTCTGTCTTCTTTTTTTTCTCTCCAGGCTGAGTGGCTGTAACCTCTCAGAGAGAAGCTGTGAAGCTCTGTCCTCAGTTCTCAGCTCCCAGTCCTCTAGTCTGAGAGAGCTGGACCTGAGTAACAACAACCTGCAGGATTCAGGAGTGGAGGAGCTGTTGGCTGGACTGGAGAGTTCACACTGCAATTTGGAAAGTTTGAGGTCAGATCATGTAACTGTTTATTGTAAAATCATTTATGTATTTCTGGTAGATTTCTTTTGCTATCAAACTTTTTCTTCTTTTAATGTACCTTTCATTAATTCAGCTCCTGCACAACATGAACAATGAGGAGGGAGAACCTCATTTATGTTTGACATCATATGACTTTGATACCTGGATGTCTGCTCATTCTCAATTCAATCTTCATTTATTGCCACATTGACAACATACTTAGAACTGAACAGCACTGGAGCAAGAGATTATATATACCAGTCATTCCCAGAGAGGATGTTATTTGGGTTGCCAAATATATTTGTAGACTTTTGTTCATAGTCTTTAATTTAAGATTCATATCTGCAGTACACCTTTGAGCCACATGGGGGAGCTTGTTGGTATCCAGTGCTTGATTTGTAAATCAGGAGGTCTCGAGCACAGAGACGGTCCTACTCTGGTGGGTCCATCCTGTGGACTGCTACAATGGTGGGGAGAAATGGACTTTAGGCCCAATGTTTTATTTACAACCACCGGAAGAAAAGTTTGAGAAACCCTGATACTGCATCAGCAAAACTCAACATTTACCATGTTTTCTGTCTTCTTTTTTTTCTCCCCAGACTGAGTGGCTGTAACCTCTCAGAGAGAAGCTGTGAAGCTCTGTCCTCAGTTCTCAGCTCCCAGTCCTCTAGTCTGAGAGAGCTGGACCTGAGTAACAACAACCTGCAGGATTCAGGAGTGAAGCTCCTTTCTGCTGAACTGAAGAGTTCACACTGCAATTTGGAAAGTTTGAGGTCAGATCATGTTACCGTTTGTTGTGAAATCATTTATATATTTCTGGTAGATTTCTTTTGCTATCAAACTTGTTTTCTTTCAATGTACCTTTCATTAAGTCATCTCCTGCGCAGCACGAACAATGAGGATGGAGAACCTCATGTATGTTTGACATCATATGACTTTGATACCTGGATGTCTGTTTATTCTCAATTCAATCTTCATTTATTGCCACGTTGACAACATGCTTAGAACTGAACAGCACTGGAGCAAGAGATTACTTTTATTTACAACCACTGGAAGAAAAGTTTGAGAAAACCTGATACTGCATCACCAAAACTCAACATTTACCATGTTTTCTGTCTTCTTTTTTTTCTCTCCAGGCTGAGTGGCTGTAACCTCTCAGAGAGAAGCTGTGAAGCTCTGTCCTCAGTTCTCAGCTCCCAGTCCTCTAGTCTGAGAGAGCTGGACCTGAGAAACAACAACCTGCAGGATTCAGGACTGAAGCTACTTTCTGCTGAACTGAAGAGTTCACACTGTGTCCTTGAAACTCTCAGGTCAGGATTCATTATTTTATTTCATTATTTCATGTAACATTACAATTGGAGCAGATCTTAATCATACTCTTAATATTATTCAATTTATTTAAGAGACTCAACATTTCCAAACAAAATAGATAAAAATAGTAAAATATACAACAAGATAAATAGACACAAGATTCAAGTATGTAGGTAATATGTACACAAGTGAGTATGTGTGTGAGGGGTGGTAGTGGAGGGTAATTGCACTGGTGTGAAGTCTTTAGAGAGTGAGGGGTGAAGGGGGGGTTGTGCATTTCACTGCCTGTGGGAAGAAACAGTTCTTCAGTCTGTTTGTTCTAGATCTGATGGATCTATATCTCTTCCCAGAGGGCAGGGGGGAGAACAGGTAATGTCCAGGGTGAGTGGGGTCCTTAACAATACAGCTGGCCTTCTTTTGGAGTCGGCCAGTGTAAATGTCTCTGAGAGGGGGTAGTGTCGTCCCGATGACACGCTCCGCTGCCCTCACCACCCGCTGCAGGTCCTTCCTGTCCTGTGTTGTGCAGCTGGAGAACCACAACGTGCAGCAGTAGGTCAGGAGGCTTTCTATCGCTGACCGATAGAAGTTGGTCAGCAGGTGGTGAGGGAGGTGAGCGTGCTTTAGCTTCCTGTAGGTGTAAAAGTTACTAAGGTGGAATGGGGGGACAGTTTCATTCCACCTCTGATCCTCCAACAGAGGTAGTTACACAGCCAAAACACAGGCGAGACGACCTGCGTGGACAGGAGTGTGATGTTCTGATAGTGTTCACAGTCTGACAACTTAACAGATCCTTCACTCATCAAAGTAACGATACAAACCCAATGACACCACTAATCTATTTATATATATATAAAATGTGGGTCTGTGAGTCTATTCTGCACTTTGGTCCCGATTTACTAATCTCAACAACCATTGGATGGATTGTCATGAGGTTTGGTTCAGACATTCATGCTCCCCTCAGGATGAACTGTAATTACTTTGGTGATCCTCCATCATCAGGTCATCATTTTAAACTGTACAATATTTTTGTTCATGACCAAGTATTTGCAAAACTAATGGCATTTCCATCATCTTCAGTTATACTCTGTGTTCAGTGCTGATTAGTAAATTAGTGAAAACTAAGATGATGAATATAATAAACGTTAAACCCTTAAACACAGATGTGCACTGAATCATCAGGACCCTCAGCTGATCTGTGATGTGTGTTGTTTTGTGTGTCTGCAGGCTGTCAGGCTGTCTGATCACAGAGGAAGGCTGTACTTCTCTGGCCTCAGCTCTGGACTCCAACCCCTCCCATCTGAGAGAGCTGGACCTGAGCTACAATCATCCAGGAGACTCAGGAGTGAAGCTGCTGTCTGCTCGACTGGAGGATCCAGGCTGGAGACTGGACACTCTCAGGTATGAAGAGTCCTGCTGCAGCCACAGACAGTCAGTGTGAGACTCTGTATCTCCACTGTAGATGGTTCAGTGTCGGGAGGTCTGCTTCGTTTACTCCACCTCCAGTTGTTCAGTTCAGTTCAGGAGAAAAGGCAGCATGGCACAAAGCCAAGAGTTACAAGTGAAGAGAGGAAGATGAGAAGAAGAGATGAAGATCAGCGACCAGGAGAGTCTTGGCACAAACACTAAAGTTACACCTCTTTTTTCAGACTAGTTTAGTGCCTGTTCAAAATGTGCCTGTTTGATTTGTTGGCCTCTGGTTTTGCTGCTTGATGAACCGTCATCCAAACTACTTCACACTCCACACTGATTGCAGAGGGTTATCAAACATTAACATTAAATCTAATTTCCACCACGTCACTGCTGTGTTATGATATTAATAATAACAATAGACCCTCTGTGTCAGATGTCTGGTCAGAAAATACTGAACCTCAAATTCAAAAGATTTCTGTGACACATAAATGAATTTAATCACTGAATGTCATAGAAACTCTTTCCCTGAACTGGAGAATCAGTGTTTCTGCCAAAGTGCTTGACTTTGAACTTAAAATGGTTCTGACATGGATCTTTATCAACACTGGAGTAACTGCATCCTAGATCATCACTGACAGTGTATCTGTGCCTCAGTGTGAAACATTTACAGACTGTAACAACTGTCTGTGGCGTCAGTTTAAAGTGAACAGAAGATATAAAACAGTCCAATAACAACGTTAGATGACACGAGGTGGAACATTCCCGTCACATCACCATAACAGCAGCAGTGCATAGATGAATTTAAGATGGGTCAGTGGTGCCGTCTTGGCTCCTGTCATGAGGAAACTGCTGCTCCAGCTGAGTTTGGGCTGTTTTGGGTAGTTCTCATTATAACAGCCTGCAGGGGCAGGAAAGCTTCGGTGTTTTGCACCGTCAGCAAAATCAAATGACAAAAGAAAAGAAAACATTCAGTGATCAATCATCTGCTCCATTGATTAACATGATATGTGACCTGTGCAGAGCTGCAGCTCTCTACAGTAGCTGGTGGACCTCTGGTTTAATGCTGTTGTAATGTACTTCAGCCCGGCTCGTAGCTGCTGACTCAGCTTCACTTTCAGCTGTTCTGGAGTCGTGTTCAGGTTCTGCTGGTGGAAATCCAATGTTTCCTGATTTAGCTGCTTCAAAATAAAAGCTTTCAAATAACTAACAGGGGGTGGGGGGGACAAATAAAAAACCAAGATCTGAAAAAGAACATGATGGATCACCATGCTTCTACAGTTTGATCCTTTTTTAATGTCAGTGTGACGGTCCTGGTCCTGTCGTTTTTATGTATTCAGTCCATTTCTCCCACTTCCGGCAGCATTGATCCTCTTGAGTCCTTATTTTATAAGTCAGTTGTTCCATAATATGTATTTCGTCCATAACTTCCATCCAGTCTTCCTGTGACGGGGTCTGTCTTGTACCATTTTCTTGTAATTGCCTTTTTACAGGCTACTAACATAATTTTCAATATGTATCTATCATCTTTCAACACAACGTTTCCCGTAATGACGCCAAGATATAATAATGTACAAGACTTGGATACACCATAACCCAAAACTCTGCCCATAACTAAATGAACATCTTCCCAGAATTTTGCGATCTTAGGCCAGAACACATGTGAATGGTTTACATTTACATCTCCACAGCTTCTCCAACACGGCTGATTTTTCTAAATTCTTCCATTTGGCTACATAATCTTTGTCACACCAACAGATTACATGTCTAACTTGTGCAGCATGAAAATATCCCTGAAGGTTTGGCTGTGCCAAACCCCCCTTATCCTTTCCAATCTGTAGTGTTTCAGATTGATTCTCGGTCTGTGACCATTCCATATAAACCTGGAAATGGTTTTGTCCCACAGTCTGAATTGTTTTTCGGGTATCTCAATGGGTAGTGACTGAAACAGGTAAAGAAGTCGGGGTAGAACGCTCATTTTTATGGTCTCTATTCGTGAACCGATGTCTGATGGAAGGATAGCCCACCTGTCCAAGTTGCTCTTAACTTCCTTCTCCAGTTTGACGTACAGTAGGTACTACTTCGTTGTGGCAGAGTTCACGCGTGATTGGAGGATCAATTGTGTTTTCATGAGAAGCGGCAATGTGCCCAAACAACCACCAGGTGGCATCTGTGAGCAGGAGGACGACAACATGCAGCAGCAGTGACCATGGACGGGAATGGACCGAGTTGCCTGATTTATGTTTCTGTTCGTTGTTGCTTAAATACAAGAATGTAGCTAATAATACCTCACCCACTCCACACCTCATTCCAACTCCTTCCTTCAGCCTGTCGCTACAGGGTCCCTCTAGCAAGGACAAACTTAGTGAGTTGTTGATGATGTTGATTTTTTTCACTATGAAGCCTTTTAAATTACGCACAGCCTACATAAGTTTCAACGTCCATACAAGCATTTAGGAAATGATTCTTATCAGTTCCATAATTCAGCGAGAATTTTTACTCAACGAAAAAATGTATAAAGATCAGTTTTTAGGTTGAAGACACGACAGCAGCACGTATGTCCAGACGCTGATGTGTGTCAGCTGGGGCAGCGGGTCGGTGATAAATAAGACACATGAAAACCTTGCGGCTGACGTATAGCTCCCCTGGTAGAGCGGCTCCCTCAGTAAGCAGCATCACCCGCTGATACGAGTTCGAATCTCAGTTTAGGCTGTAACTTTAGTTAATGTGTTTTCTTTTCTCATCATCATTATGATCACGTTTGGCTCCAAGTTTGCGCAAATAAATGAGCATTAATTCTCCGCCGGCCGCGGCACCAGCTTTCCTGCTTGTGTACATAAAATACATTAAATTCTGACACCACAACTGCAGCATACCGAATATCAATAGATGATAACCAGAAAAAAAACGTTCTATTGATCTGATTCACCGGCTTCATGGACGTCGGAACTATTTTCTGAGAGGGGGAGGGGGGCGGGGGAAGCACGCACTTTTATCAATGATTAAGGATTTGATTTGAAGTTATTTTATAATGGCGTGCAGTTATAAGAGAACTAGATGGATGAACACGGCATCTTTATTTTTAAGAAAATGAAACTTTGATCACTAAATCAAGCCATTTAAGGAACATAACAGCATTATTTGTACCCTTGAATGAAAAAAAGAAAAGTCTGCGCTCCTGACTCGGGGCTTTCATGCATATCCAAAAGTGGACCTTCTCTCAGTCTACCCACTGATGAAGGTTTTAAGCCGGGTGGAGACATCGCTTTCACCCATAAGGTCACTGTGAACGTTCATAACGGTCAAATGTGTTAGTCTCTCCTGCGTCATGGTGCGCAGCAGGTTTTCAGCCTGCGCAAGGCTGAGAAAGAGCGCTCGGATGCCGCGACAGATATTGGCAGGGCCAGACAGCTTAATGAGCTTCTCCACCTCTCTCGTGGAAAGGGGGTCAGCTCCGAGGAGCCCACATCCACTCGTTTCCCCTGAGCCGCCTCAAGAACTGCCTGCTCTCGCCCTGCAGCTATGCGGAGTCCTTCCTGATCAAAACGCCGCTCCGCCTCGGAGCGCACCAGGTCCATATGCACATCCTGGATGGTGCTTACTTCTCGTATCTTCCCGTGGGTAGGGAGGCTGATGGGGTGCGTGAGTTCCGACGTCTATGACCGGCTTTCTTTCTTTCAGTTGTGGTGTCAGAATTTAACACAAATATTTGTGCTTTCTATTCCTTATATTTTCTACAACAGGCTTATAGAAAGAAGAACGACGCCACGTCATGTCAGACAGTTTTCTTTAGCTTTATTAAAATACATAATCAGCAGCTTCACAGTAGTCGGATATACAGAAGGTTATTTAAAGCGGAGTGAGTCCCTGAAGCAGTCTCCCTGCAGGAGGAGATCCCTTGGCCAAGTGATCAATGTATTTGTTGCAGACCTCTTTGCTGTCCTCAGCGCGCGGGGGTGGGGGTGCTGGCGTAGCAAGCTTTTCAAAAGTGTGGGGGATGGATGTGGTCTTTCCAGTTAAGCAAACTTGTTCCAGATGCCTTAACATTTGCATTCCCCCATACTGAGGAATGTGCGTAGGGGACGAGAAGTAAGCACCATCCAGGATGTGTCCATCCTGCATTCGGAGGTGGAGAAGCTCATTAAGCTGTGTCTGGCCCTGCCAATGGCCGCGTTTCCCAGATTCGTTAAGAAGCTCTTAAGTGCTAAGATCTTCTTAGGAGCGCTCTTAAGAACGCTGCGAAAGAAGGATGTGTTTCCCAGAGTCGCTCTTAGCTTAAGAAGATCTTTCACTAAGAAGGAAATGTAAGATCGAGCTGACCCACTCTTAACAGCCTTCTTAGCGACCACATGCTCAGTGATCAAGCCGCGTCAGGGAAATTTATATCCTCCACTTTTCGAAATAATAAAACAATGCTCAATGTTGAAATGCGCTCATAGCTGCGGACCACTGGCGCAAGAAACACAGGTTAATAGAAGGAAGAAAAAAAACTTCTATTGAATTACACGTTTAAGTTTTCCACACACATCTGCATATAATAGTTTATAGTACTACACATAAAAAAACAACAACCCTGTGGCATTTCACAGATATCAAGGAAACAGATGTATTAAACTCAGCTGAACCTCATCCAGAGAGGCTTCACCTGCTACTCTATATAAATGCGTTGCCAAAGTCTGCGCGTGTGAGAAACCATGGCTGCAATACAGCACATTCTCCCTGCGAACCAACAGCGTCGCCGTGCGCGAAGCCAGACGGTTTTACATAAATGCATACGTGCGTCAGCACTTCTCCCCACTGGACGCGCTGTCAGACCGGGCTGTCCAGGCAAAGTACCGGCTGCCCCGTGCGGAGATCCAACGGCTGATCACTCTGGTGTCTCCACACATCCAGAGAGCAACCCGCTGCAATTTTGCCCTCAGCCCGGAGGTGCAGCTCCTGGCTGCGCTGCGTTTTTACGCAGTGGGGAGCTTCCTGGAGTTTCATTTTCTTAAAAATAAAGATGCCGTGTTCATCCATCTAGTTCTCTTATAACTGCACGCCATTATAAAATAACTTCAAATCAAATCCTTAATCATTGATAAAAGTGCGTGCTTCCCCCGCCCCCCCTCTCAGAAAATAGTTCCGACGTCCATGAAGCCGGTGAATCAGATCAATAGAACGTTTTTTGTTTTTTTTCTGGTTATCATCTATTGATATTCGGTACGCTACAGTTGTGGTGTCAGAATTTAATGTATTTTATGTACACAAGCAGGAAAGCTGCTGATTTGATAATCTGATCTGATAATGCTCATTTGCTCATTTATTTGCTCAAACTTGGAGCCAAACGTGATCATAATGATGATGAGAAAAGAAAACACATTAACTAAGGGTAGTGCCTTTACAGAGATTCGAACTCATACTAGCAGAAGATTCTGCTTACTGAGGGAGCTGCTCTACCAGGGGAGCTATACATCAGTCATAACACACATCAGCGTCTGGACATACCTGCTGCTGTCGTGTCTTCAACCTAAAAGCTGATCTTTATACATTTTTTCGTTGAGTAAAAATCCTCTCTGAATTATGGAGCTGGTAAGAATCATTTCTTAAATGCTTGTATGGACGTAGAAACTTCTGTAAGCTGTGCGTAATTGTTTCTGCCTCCGCTTATTAGCCGTGGCTGCAGCGAGCGAGCAAAATCACAACCTCAGACGTCTTTAGGGTATCAGATATTTTTATTGGCTATTCTTATATTTAAGCAACATCCAGTCAGGCCGTGATATAGGCTCACGGGGGCGGACTGGGACAATAATTCAGGTCGGCAATTTTACCAGTAAACAAATGTTCCTTAAAAAACGACTAATGTAGTTTAGCTCTACTGTAAAACAAAGAAAGCACAAGTGTTTATCCAAGGTCACCCAGATAATTGAGTTGTCCCACCGCTGTGAAACAATCAGTCTGAATCAATCTGATACGGTTTAGCAGTCCCCCTCTCCATTCACTCTACCTGTAGCCTAAAACAGCGCCACTCTCCATTGCAGCTACATTGTGGTCAAATGTGGAATTGTCCCAAAATCGTTTGAGCTGCAGTTCAGTACTATGCTTCCACCTAGTGGCTACAGTTGTCACTGACATTTCACGCGTTGCGTGAATCTCGCTCCCCGCGAGTGAAATGGCCACTTTGAAGTAGTACCTACTGTAATTAGCTTCATATAAATCATCAGTGTTTTGTGTTGAAGTGACCCCAAGATATTTCATTGTTGTTGCTCTCCAGTTCAGATTGTGTTTTTGTTGTATGATTTTGGATGGGGAGTAGTTGAATGTTAGGATCTGTGTTTTGGTCAATTTAAGCTTGTATCCAGAACAAAAGCCAAACATCTCTGGTTGGTTGATTAGTATGGGGATGCATGTGTCTGGGTCCTCTAAAAAACAGACCACATCATCAGCAAAAAGTCCAATGGTGTGTTCCTCTCCCCCGACCTCTACTCCTTTAAGATCTCAGGGGCTCTATGAAGACTGCAAACAAGGTTGGAGAGAGACAGCAGCCCTGTCTAGTAGATGGTCCTGAAGCTGTGCTCTCAGTCAGACTGCCGTTTATTCTTGTCCTTGCGGTCGGGTTTTGGTAAAGTGTTTTAATACGTCTGACAGCTTTGTCATTAAGTGCGAGTTTTTCAAGTACCTGATATAGAAAAGTCCAACTTACGCTATCAGAAGCCTTTTCTGCATCGAGGCTTATTAAGGCTGCACAGTTCTTCTTTTTTAGAATATGGTTAATAACATGTAGAGTTCTCCTCATGTTGTCTTGGGCTTGTTGTCCCTTAATAAAGCAGCAGAAACACAGCGAGAACAAAAAGCTGACTGTGCAGGTGAGATCCAGAAAAGCCCTGGAAGCTTCAAACAGGAATCTGACCTCAAAAGTTCTGACGTCCAAATCCAAAAGTCCTGTAATATACAAACATAAGCACAAGCTGACATTGGATCAGACAGCAAGCGTAAGGTCGCCCACAGGAAACAGCAGCAACATCCAATAACATAAAGATGAAGTCATGAATCCAAAAAGAGGTTTGTGTGTGTCCTCACATGTTGTCGTCCTCTTTCACACACACCAACATCCTGTGGCTCTCAGTGTGTGAGGAGAGTGGCAGAGGTGAAGAGGTTCAGGAGAACAGGGAGAAGCAGGCCTGATGGACATATTGTGTTTCTGTGTATGAGTCATGTCATGTCCATGTCTGCATGCTGAAAGAGGATGTGCTGCTCTGACCCCCCTCCTCCTTTCAGGGTGGAGCCTGCTGGAGTCCGATGGTTGACACCAGGTCTGAGGAAGTGTGAGTGTGTTTTTACTTTGATTCAGCTTCACACTGTGACATCACTCAGTCACATCTGTGATGTCATCACCACACTGATGATACATTAATAACTGCAGCTGTGTTGTGTCTTTTTCTCTCCATCAGATTCCTGTGAGCTCACAGTCGACACAAACACAGTCAGCAGACGCATCAAACTGTCTGACAACAACAGGAAGATGACACTTGTGGAGGAGGATCAGTCATATCCTGATCATCCAGAGAGGTTTGAGACCTGGTATCCTCAGCTGCTGTGTAGAACTGGTCTGACTGGTCGCTGTTACTGGGAGGTCGAGTGGAGAGGAGATGTTTCTATATCAGTGAGTTACAGAAGAATCAGAAGGAGAGGAGGCAGAGAAGACTGTGTGTTTGGACTGAATGATCAGTCCTGGAGTCTGATGTGCTTTGATGGTCGTTACTCTGTCAGACACAATAACAGACAAACACACATCTCCTCCTCGTCCTCCTCCTCCTCCTCCTCCTCCTCCTCCTCTGGTAGAGTAGCAGTGTATGTGGACTGTCCTGCTGGCACTCTGTCCTTCTACAGAGTCTCCTCTGACTCACTGATCCACCTCCACACCTTCAGCACCACATTCACTGAACCTCTTTATCCTGGATTTGGGTTCTACTGGTCCAGTTCTGGTTCCTCAGTGTGTCTGTGTGGTGTTTAGTCTGCAGAGTCTCCTCCTGTCACAGAAACATTGTCAGTGCTGAACAGTTGAGTCTGTACAGGATCACAGTCACATCAATCTTTCAGCTTCTTGTAATAAATTCATCAGTGAACTTTGTACAAAATGATTCAAACTGATTGTAAAGATTGATGGTTTCCTCGTCATCAATGATTCTGTTCTGCACATTAAAACTGAGACATCGCTTCACTTTGTTCTGCACTTGTTGTATTTGACAGTCGTCAGCATGAAGCTGGTGACTCACAGAAGGACTTTAACAGGCAGCCGCTGTAAAGACTTTAAAACAGGCGTAACGTGCGTCTCCTTCTGGTCTGAGTCAGCAGTCGTGCAGCAGGATGTTGAATTAGCTGCTTTCATCATGTTTCTGTGAGTGTCACGTGTTAGCTAGCTACAGGCTGCAGCTAATGTTAGCTAGCTACACACTGAATGTTAGCTAGCTACATACTGTAAACTAGGTGTAGAGCAGAGGCACTGTTAGCTAGGTGTAGAGTGGCAACATTGTTAGCTAGGTGTAGAGCAGAGGCACTGTTAGCTAGGTGTAGCGCAGAGGCACTGTTAGCTAGGTGTAGAGTGGCAACATTGTTAGCTAGGTGTAGAGTAGAGAAACTGTTAGCTAGGTGTAGAGTGGCAACATTGTTAGCTAGGTGTAGAGCAGAAGCACTGTTAGCTAGGTGTAGAGTGGCAACATTGTTAGCTAGGTGTGGAGTAGAGAAACGGTTAGCTAGGTGTAGAGCAGAGGCACTGTTAGCTAGGTGTGGAGTAGAGAAACTGTTAGCTAGGTGAAGCGCAGAGGCACTGTTAGCTAGGTGTAGAGTGGCAACATTGTTAGCTAGGTGTAGAGTAGAGAAACTGTTAGCTAGGTGTAGAGTGGCAACATTGTTAGCTAGGTGTAGAGCAGAAGCACTGTTAGCTAGGTGTAGAGTGGCAACATTGCTAGCTAGGTGTAGAGTAGAGAAACTGTTAGCTAGGTGTAGAGTGGCAACATTGTTAGCTAGGTGTAGAGTAGAGAAACTGTTAGCTAGGTGTAGAGCAGAAGCACTGTTAGCTAGGTGTAGAGTAGAAACACTGTTAGCTAGGTGTAGCGCAGAGGCACTGTTAGGTAGGTGAAGAGTGGCAACATTGTTAGCTATGTGTAGAGTAGAGAAAATGTTAGCTAGGTGTAGAGCAGAGGCACTGTTAGCTAGGTGTAGCGCAGAGGCACTGTTAGCTAGGTGTAGAGTGGCAACATTGTTAGCTAGGTGTAGAGTAGAGAAACTGTTAGCTAGGTGTAGAGTGGCAACATTGTTAGCTAGGTGTAGAGTAGAGAAACTGTTAGCTAGGTGTAGAGCAGAGGCACTGTTAGCTAGGTGTGGAGTAGAGAAACTGTTAGCTAGGTGAAGCGCAGAGGCACTGTTAGCTAAGTGTAGAGTGGCAACACTGTTAGCTAGGTGTAAATCAGAGGCACTGTTAGCTAGGTGAAGAGTGGCAACATTGTTAGCTAGGTGTAGAGTGGCAACATTGTTAGCTAGGTGTGGAGTAGAGAAACTGTTAGCTAGGTGTAGAGCAGAGGCACTGTTAGCTAGGTGTAGAGTGGCAACATTGTTAGCTAGGTGTGGAGTAGAGAAACGGTTAGCTAGGTCTAGAGCAGAGGCACTGTTAGCTAGGTGTAGCGCAGAGGCACTGTTAGCTAGGTGTAGAGCAGAGGCACTGTTAGCTAGGTGTAGAGCAGAGGCACTGTTAGCTAGGTGTGGAGTAGAGAAACGGTTAGCTAGGTGTAGAGCAGAGGCACTGTTAGCTAGGTGTGGAGTAGAGAAACTGTTAGCTAGGTGTAGCGCAGAGGCACTGTTAGCTAGATGTAGTGTTGCAACATTGTTAGCTAGGTGTAGAGTAGAGAAACTGTTAGCTAGGTGTAGAGCAGAGGCACTGTTAGCTAGGTGTAGAGTGGCAACATTGTTAGCTAGGTGTGGAGTAGAGAAACTGTTAGCTAGGTGTAGAGCAGAGGCACTGTTAGCTAGGTGTAGCGCAGAGGCACTGTTAGCTAGGTGTAGAGTGGCAACACTGTTAGCTAGGTGTAAATCAGAGGCACTGTTAGCTAGGTGAAGAGTGGCAACATTGCTAGCTAGGTGTAGAGTAGAGAAACTGCTAGCTAGGTGTAGAGCAGAAGCACTGTTAGCTAGGTGTAGAGTAGAAACACTGTTAGCTAGGTGTAAATCAGAGGCACTGTTAGCTAGGTGAAGAGTGGCAACATTGTTAGCTAGGTGTGGAGTAGAGAAACTGTTAACTAGGTGTAGCGCAGAGGCACTGTTAGCTAGGTGTAGTGTGGCAACATTGTTAGCTAGGTGTAGAGTAGAGAAACTGTTAGCTAGGTGTAGAGCAGAGGCACTGTTAGCTAGGTGTTGCGCAGACGCACTGTTAGCTATGTGTAGAGTGGCAACATTGTTAGCTAGGTGTAGAGTACAGAAACTGTTAGCTAGGTGTAGAGCAGAAGCACTGTTAGCTAGGTGTAGAGTAGAAACACTGTTAGCTAGGTGTAAATCAGAGGCACTGTTAGCTAGGTGAAGAGTGGCAACATTGTTAGCTAGGTGTAGAGTGGCAACATTGTTAGCTAGGTGTAGAGTAGAGAATCTGTTAGCTAGGTGTAGAGCAGAGGCACTGTTAGCTAGGTGTAGCGCAGAGGCACTGTTAGCTAGGTGTAGAGTAGAAACACTGTTAGCTAGGTGTAGCGCAGAGGCACTGTTAGCTAGGTGTAGAGTGGCAACAATGTTAGCTAGGTGTAGAGTAGAGAAACTGTTAGCTAGGTGTAGAGCAGAGGCACTGTTAGCTAGGTGTAGAGCAGTGTATGATCCTGACTAAGACCTTCAAACAAAACTTCAGACATGTGAACAGACAAATGTACTTTGGAGAAGAGCATAAGGATATGAATATGGTTGAATATGTTAGGGCGTTCAGCAGAACAAGCAGTCACATTAAAGACAGATCATTTTTAAAAAGAAAAAAAATCAACCCTGCTGAACCATTATTTTTACTTAGTAAATTATAAGTCTTTAGTCTGATCAGTGTAATGACAAACAGCTCAAATATCTTGGAACCTGACCACAGAGCGATCCATATAAGCATCCAGTTTAGTGCGTCTGATACAATCCGTAGATCTGCTACTGGAAATGAAACAGTTCCCTGTTAAAGCAGGAAAAGCTTCAGACTGACATGATTTATTTAATCACTCGTTTTTACAACGAGGCTAAAAGGGAAAAATCCTACAACACTAACTGGGAACTACTTAAGTTTGAGTCAGGAAAAGTCTTCAGACAGTAAACAGGAGCATTTATTGCCAAAGCTAAAAGAGCAGAAGAGAAAGTCACAAGTAAAACGTCTTCTTCTTATCAGAGACCCCCGGTGAAGCTTCAGAGGAGGACGAGCTGCTTCTATCGGACCTCCAGAACAAATCAGACGAGTTGTATGGACAAAAAGCAGAGGAGCCTTTGTCAGGTCCAGGAAGAGATGGCTGGAGGAGGGGAGCAAAGTCCTGCCGACTGTTTCCCTCCTGAAAAATACCGATCCAAAACCAATCCCATCCATAATTTAAATATTAATGGGCTCGTTACTGATGACGAGAAATCAATTGCAGACTTCTGTTCGAGATTTTATAGCAGTTTATACAGCTGACAATCTAATGAAGAAGCCACCAGTCAGTGTGTAAACTCAGTAAATCAGGTGAGAAAGATTGATCTGGCAGGTACAGATCAGTGTGACGCCCTCTTACAGTGGCAGAGGTCACTGATTCCATCGCTCTGCTCAGAAACAATAAATCTCCGGCACTGACGGTTTAACTGCAGAGTTTTATAAAGCCTTCTCAGATCAGTCAGCCCGTTTTTACTGCAGGTTTTTACGGAGAGTCTAGAGAACGATGCCCTTCCTCCTGGTCTCACTCAAGGTCTGCTCACATTGATCCCCAAACCTAGAAAAGACGCTTGTTATTGACAGCTGGAGACCCATTTGTCTGCTGAGTAACGATTATAAAATGATGGCGTTAATATTTGCCAGGAGAATTAAAGTAGCTGTTGACACAATGATAGCTGAGACACAGTCGGGCTTTATGAGGAACAGGCACCTCTCTAATAATATCAGACTAGTATCAGATATTCTTGACTACTCTGAGCTGATATCTGAAGACGGCTTCATCCTCTTCTCAGATTTCTATAAGGCCTTTGATGCAACACAACACCGATTTATTTTTCTCTAAAAGACGCCGGTCAGATACCTGTCGCCATTCATGTGATGAAGCAGCTTTCAGAGGCCTCTGGTCTGTCTGAGTATAAATAAATGTGAACTGCACCTTTAAAAGGTTGTAATACACAAACTATTTGCAACATGACGATCAAGGAAGAAGTCACATACTTGGGTGTTCTTGCTGCTAAAGACCAGAAGGCGAGATGTCCTTTAAACGTGTCTCCATCATTAAAAAGTCAACACACAGTGAACGAGTGGCTGCAGAGGGACTCATCTCTAACAGGCAGAGTGTTGCTGCAGGCTGAAGGATATCTGGGCTCACATACGCAGCTCTCTCTTCACACCTGGACACGGACATTTGGAAAGACGTTGACAGGAAGCGTTTTGACTTCATCTGGAAAAATCCTGCACATTAGATCAAAACAAGTGTCGTTGTGAGTAATTATGAATCCGGTGGGCTCAACTTTCTGGACTTTAACACACTGAACAAGACTTTTAAGACACATCGGGCTCAGCACGTTGTAAAACACCCTGCTGTCTCAGTGTGGACTTTTATTCCCCACTATATATTCTCTGCTTTGCTGCTCTGAGCTTTGTTTTGAACTGTAATCACAATGTGGACAAACTCCCTGTGAGACTGTCCACTTTCCATAAGCAGCTCCTTTTAGCACGGCCTCTCATTTATCAGCACAGTTTCTCAGCTCACAGGTTTCTGATCTGGAATAACAGATATTCTGCATAAAAACAAGTGGCTCTTTTCTGAGAGTCGGGTCCAGAACCAGGTTTAAATTCAGCAGTAAAAACCTGATTTTGTAGCTTTTCTCCATGAAGTTGTACATTATATGAATCTAATTTCTGGCTCCAGCGACAGAAAGGCAGTTAAACTGTCACCATATGCTCTTTCTCTGCCACTATATAACTTATAAGCTTCTGGCAACATGTTGTTTCTCCTGTTTATATGTGACTTGTTCCTTCATTATCACATGCACATGTTTCTATAAGTCACATCTGAATTATAAACCCCTTTTTGCAATGAAGCTGACGGACCAATCAGAGGCCGGTAAAGTCAGCTGTGAGATGATGTCACAGAAGCTGCTGTGTGACTATTATTCCTGTTTCCTTGGAGGAGACGAGCTCCATTAAAGATCCACTGTTGGACTGTCGGCCACCACGTCCGCTGAGAGTCGATAAAACTGCAGAAATTGATAAACTGCTCTAATTTGAATTGTTTTGATATATGGAGGTATAGAAATCCTGACAAGAGTCAGTTTACATGGCAAACAACAGACTTGAGCAAACAGTCAAGAAGAGATGTTTGGTTGATATCTTCAGTTACGGATGTTTATATTGAACCCTCTGTACTTACAGACCATCAGCTGATAAACATCTCAGTTCATCTTAATAACACAACAGATCAGGATCAAAGTGGAAATTAAATAACATCTCTTAGAAGATAAACAGTTTCTAAGCATAAGTTAACTATTAATGAAAGCTGGAGAAAGGCTAAAGCACTGAACTCCTTCGGAGAGCAATGGGAAGTTTTGACGTATCAAATGAGAAGACTAGCAGCCCACAGAGGGGAAGAAATGGCAAAAGACAAGCGCATAATGGAGGATAATATAACAAAAAAGATCATTATGATGTATGAATCAACAAGATGGAGAAAGTGTGACTACATTACAATCACAACTATCAGATCTGTGAAGATGAAGCGAGGGGGCCTTTGTAAGATCTAGAAGAAAATGGACGGAGGAAGGTGAAAAGAACAAAATACTTTTTCAATGTGGAAAAAAGAAATGCAGAAGCCTCCTCAGTAATTACATTAAACATCAGTGGCCAGATTACAGACAACGGCAGAGAAATATCTCACTTTGTCAATAACTTCTGTGAAAACCTGTTCAAGAAAAAAGTGAATTCATGTGAGTCGCTCTCATGTTTCAGGTCTATAGACGGGGATGTAAAACGAACAGACGAAGAACAGGAAAGTGTGTGATCAGGATGTTACTCAAGAAGAAATCAGTGTTTGTATTTCTAAGTTAAAGGATGATGAGTCTCCTGGGAACGATGGTTTAACTAGTGAGTTTTATAAAATCTTCAAAGAAGAGATTTCAGTTCATGTTTATCAGGAAGCTTTGTCTGTGGGAAGACTGCCGCCATCAGTCTCAAGGCCTCATTACACTGATCCCCAAACCTGGGAAAGACCCAGTGTGTGTTGAAGACTGGAGGCCAATTACTTTAATTAATAATGATGTTAAGTTATTATCACTTATTTTTGCTCAAAGGCTCAAACACAGTGTTTAACATAAACTGGATGAAGAGATGTCTGCAGGGAGAAAGTAAATGATGGTACATTAAACCAGAACTTATTTTCCAGAAGATCGGGGGATTGAATTTCTTTTAAACTGTTATTAGTGTTGATAAACTTCCTGTCAATCTGGCAAGTTTTCACAAACAAGCTTTACTTTCTTGGATGTTTTTCAAGAGAGTTTCACAATAATCATGAGTTTGGATATAAAATCTCATTTGTAATCTGAGGTTTCACTGAGTTTTTCTCTAAATCTTTCATTGTTGGTGTTTTTTAAACACTTGCTGCCTTTCAACATAAAAATAATACATGAAAATAAGTTTCTCTCTTTGGTATTAAATATAAGCTTTTTAAAATCTTTGCATTGTTGAGGCTCTACAGTTGTAATAATAATAATAACAACAATAATAATAATAATTCATTTGATTCATCAGCACTTTCAGTACAACTCAAAGACACTGAGACACTGAGAGCTGTGTAATTGATGAGGAGGACCTTGAAGTGGACATGCTGCTTTATTGGGAGCCAGTTGCAGGATGGTGGAACTGACACTGTGACTTCTAAAGAAGTCTCTTATGTCCACTTTTCTTTTTTTAGACATCCTGGCTGCGCCTAATTACCAAACACACACACACACACGCACACACGCACACGGACACCGACTCAAACGTTCATGTGAATGAAGCCTCTGGTGTTACAATCCTTCCAGCTGACGTGACCCAGCAGAACAAACGCCCAACTCACCGCGGCAGATTAATAAGGTTCCTGGGCAGCGAGCAGACCGGTGTGCAGGCGAGGTGGAGAAGAGAAGAAGAAGAAGGAGCGGCAGAGCTTAAACTAGAAAAAAGATATAATTCTCACTTATGGTGAGAAAACTGAAGGGAAAGGAATTGTTTTTGTTCAATCTGTTTATTTTACAAGGACAATATTACATCCATAAATGCAAATGGTCATCAACAAAACACATTTTCATGAATTTAAACCAGAAACCAGATTTTACATGCAGCTGCTAAAAAACATGAAAGACAAAAGCTGTAAGAACCCAGGGTCCGTTTCACAAAGCAGGTTTAGTGGTGTAATATAGTTCTGCCGCCTGTTTTTTGAGAAAATCATTGCAAAAATCAGTCAGTCGGCGACATGAGAAGTTATATTAGGTGGCGACTGTTTTCACTACCATGTCCTTTTGATAATGATCCGTGGATGAAGGTGCAGCATTACTGCGCAGAGGATGGAGATGATCATCAGACCGCGCATAGATGTTCTTGCATTTCCAGACAATTATCTTTTTGAGCGGTACCGTTTCACGTCACAGTCCATCATTTACATACACAACCTGATCCGTCCTTACATTCCCAACATTACCAACCGAAGTCCTGCTCTCACATCCAGCAGATGTTGTGTGTTGCGCTGCGCTTTTTTGCAAATGGGAGTTTTTTATACAACGTCGGAGATGCAGAGCACTTTACAAAAGTAAAGAAAAGTCATGAAAGGGAAATACATATTTTTATGAATAGGCTTAAAATATATAGATAGTTCTAGGCATATTACATTTTATAAAAGCACTTGTGTTTTGGGGGTGAGCTCAGAGGATGAGCTCAGCCACTGGCCTTCCTAAACTCTGGCTCAGGCCCAGCTCCTCCTCTGTTAGAGGTGCGGTGCTGCGCCACCAGCAGCATCTGCTTTCTTTCTGTTGGCTGAGTAAGTCTGTGTTAGTTTAAATAGGCTTAATTATTCAGCAGAACATGATATAGATGAGAAGACATGTATGTGTGTGAAAACAGCATTATGTTGGAGATAAAACAACTACAGTCAAACAGCCACTTAATATTCACTTTACAATGTAAAACATGATTAAATGAGGTCCCCCGTGAGATTATGCTGAGGTCTCACCTGTTTGAACAATGTTTTTATGTTTCATCTTAAGCTGCTTTCACTTCCTTCTAAAAACGTGCTCAAACTCACCGTATGAGCGCATTAATAAAAAAAAATTAAAAAAACGTAGCCCTCCTCTTCCCCGTTGCCATGGTGACTCGTCCAATCGGGGCTCCATTGATGCTGTCTTTTTATACTTGTGGCGCACGCGCTGAACTCCAGGTGAAACTACTCCGAGTTGATCAAACTCAAATCAGCTTTTCTGGAACCGAAAACTCAGAGTTTCTATCTCAGAGTAGATCAACTCAGAGTTCAAGGTTAGACTCAGAGTTTGTTGAACCTGCTTTGTGAAACGGACCCTGGACTACTACTTATAATAATCATAATAATAATAATAATAATAATAATAATAACAATCAAAATCACCACTATATTTATCTCTTATCGGGCTGAGAAGAAAACAATCCAAGTGTGGTCTCCCTTTAAGATCCAGGTGGACCAGGGCCTGACAGGTCCAACAGTGGCACTCGTCCCCCTGAGGGACAGGGAGGTGGTCCTCTGCTGCTGGACCCTCTGACCCGCCGTCTCACAACCATCTGTCCCACCAACAACTCTGTTTGATGCATGTGAACAAATACACTGATATTACACTGAGGAGCTGCGTGTGTGTGTGTGTGTGTGTGTGTGTGTGTCATCATCCTGATCAATACCTGGTGGGATGAGAGGGGACAAATACCTTAATGAGGGAAATATTGATGACATCACCTGCATCGATCCTCCAGCAGCAGAAATCATGTGTCTGAACATCAACAGGAGGAACAGCTGATCAACGTCATCGATCATTTAGACCTCCTGACTCGTTTCCTTTGGGCACTTTATAACGACCAACGTATTGTTACAGTGACGTCACTGCGTCCATGGATATGTTTGTGCCCCCCCCCCCCCCCGCGGTTTCCGGTTTAAGTTAACTTTCACTTTCACTGCTCCTCGTGTCGCAGCAGCTTCTTCTCTCCGTCTAAAGGTAATTTAACGGACATTTGAGATGTTTCACACTTTAATGACTCTGCGCATCTTGTCTCTGTTCACTTTTGTCCGCTTGTTGCGCTAAAAACAGCAGAAATCCTCGTTCAGACTGAACAAACTTCATAAAGTCACCTCAGAGGGAACCGCTCACAGCGGCTCTCCGCCATTTTGTGTGTGAAATGAGAGTAGAAGTGGAGTTAGTTGGTCAGTATGTGAGCACAGAGTGGTTGTCAGTGTGTAGCTCCACTTACTGATGACTGAAGGCAGCTTTTCCTGCCTGAATCAGCCTGTGGAGGAGGCCGAGACGAGCCGCCGCTCTCCCGCTGTCTGACGCTCTGAACGCGGCTGGAGAGCAGCTGTTCGCCTGGATGCGGGAGCTGGAGGTGCTGAGGGGGCTGCAGCACCCCCTAAAACGAGGCTGTAACATGGGCCGAACTTACAAGAAGGCCCGAATCATTCAGAATTTGTCATCGACAGCGTTTCACACAGTTTATAAAGGTCCTCTTAACTCAACAACTCACAAAATGGAGCGATTTTTCAAGGGAGTCTGGGGACTTCCTGTCCCTCCTCCTCTCCCTGCTGCTGCTGACTGCAGCTGATGTGACTTATAATATGTTGGTGTTCAGGTTCTTGTTCATAATGATCAGATACATGTTATCCTGGAGGTTCACATGAGTCCAAACACAGGAATGTGGCCCACCATTTACTATGACGTCATCATACAGACTGAGCCCTCAGCACCAGCTGCATGAAGTGGAAACACGTGACTGAAGTACCTCAGGATTGTAGTTCCGTGTAGTACTCGAGTAAATGTACTTTCCTCCACTGTTACTGGTGTTTCTAGAACAGTGAGTCCAGTCGTGTCTCGCTGGTTAAACTGGTGTTCAGAGCAGACGACTCACTTCCGGTCTGATGGCTCCATGACACCATCTAGTGGACTGACAGTAGAAGTGCAGCATTCATGTGACACTGATATGAAGCAGCCAATCAGTGGAGGAGCAGCTGATGTTCTGACAGGAGACATGATGGAAAGGCTGATTTCAGTTGATGTGCAGATGAATGATTTGTGTTTCCTCTCCAGATGAAAGTGTGTGTGAGTTGAGCAGCATGAATCAGTGTGAGGACAGAGAGGAGGGAGGCCCTCCCTCTAAAACCCCTGGACCTGGACCTGGACCTGGACCTGGAGCTGGACCTGGACCTGGACCTGGAGCTGGAGCTGAGCCCAGCTGTGTGTCCTTCAAGAGTGACCGGTCAATAGGTCGTCTCATTGATTTTAAAGGACAACAACCTCCTGCTGTAAAGAGGTGAGCTGTTAATAACATTAATATGTGACTGATTCGTGCTTTAACTGTGGAGAAAGATGTTTTTTGAAACCTGATGTTTATTTTCAGCTTCGTTCTTCTTCACTTAAATTTATATTGTCACTTTAGAAAGCGGCCCAACAGAACCAGTCTTCAACTCTTCATTTCACTTTATTGAATTAGTTTGGTCCAATATTCTCTGAGGTTTATTCCTCATGTTCTCCACTATTTTATGGACACAAGCTTCTGTGTCTGAAGACTAGAAAGTGAATTAACGTCTCTGATGGTCGTCTTCTCTGTCCAACAGGAGACCAGCCTCTAGTGGACCTGAACCTGGAACTGGACCTGAACCCAGCTGTGTTTCCTTCAAGAGTGACCGGTCAATAGGTCGTCTCATTGATTTTAAAGGACAACAACCTCCTGCTGTAAAGAGGTGAGCTGTTAATAACATGAAAATATGACTGGTTCATGTTTTATGTTGTTTATTCAGCGAAATTTGTTTAAACTTGTTTTTTTCAGCATCGTTCTTCTTTACGTACATTTATATTGTCACATGTGAAGCGGCCCAGTATTGTTTATTGTTTATTAGATGGATCCCCATTAGCTGCCGCCTTGGCGACCACTAAATTTCCTGGGGTCCATAGGGTGCATAGTACAGTGTAACATCAATGATGTACCCAGACATCAATACATACAGTCATACCTTCCAATCATAACTGCACTTCACATATAATAAACACTTATAATAAAAACAACAATAACAACAACAATACACATGTACATACGCACACACATCAATTTATACATGCATACTACCACAATATATCAAAAACATCATAATTAATATATATCATATATTAATGAATTGTTAATAATTGTTTTGTGAGTGAGATATATGAGGAGGTAAAGAGTTCCAGGACATTATTGAACGATAGATCACAGAGTGTTTGAGTAGATTAGTTCTCGGAGTTGGAAGTATCAGGTAACCAGATTTCTGGTGTAATGGTTATGTCTGTCTCTAGTCTTCATTAATTGGTTAAGAAAATATGCAGGTGTCTGATTAAATATGATGTTTCTAAAAAAGACCAGAATGTCGTAGCTGAGTTTAACTTCAACTGTGAACCAGGAAAGTCAGAAGTGCATATCAGCTATATTTGTACGTGTTGAGCAGTGAAGTGCCAGTCTGGCAGCTCTGTTTTGAACCAGTTGCAATTTATGTATTTCTTTCTTAGCTGCTGCAGACCATATAACAGAACAGTATTGCAGATGACAGAAAACCAAGGACTGTATTACCTGACTAATCATAGAGGATGACAAATAATGAGAGCATTTTCTAATCGATGCTAGGCCTCTTCCCATTTTGGACACAGTACTATCAATGTGATCAGACCATGACAACTGTTCGTCCAGCATGACATCAAGTAGCTTAGTTTTCTTGACCTGCTCTATTGCCGTACCTGATATTGATAGATGTAGCTGTGGGTCACCAATAAGCATACTTCTCGAGCCAAAAAGAATACATTTTGTTTTAGAGATGTTTAGGACCAGTTTGTTATTTTTCACCCAGCTAGATACTCTCTCTAGATCCTGATTCTCCATGGTTTCTAGTTCATTTATGGTTGAAGCAGTGCTGTACAGAGTTGTATCATTCGCGTACATAACCACAGTGGAATTTTGTATTGCAAGCGGTAGATCGTTTGTGTAAATAGAGTAGAGTAAAGGGCCAAGGCAGCTCCCTTGTGGAACTCCACAGCTAATCTTCTTAGAGTCTGAAAGGCTACCATTAAAAAAGACTCTCTGTGATCTCTCAGATAGATAACTGATCATCCAAGAGAGTGCTGTATGGCTAAATCCATATCTGAATCCGGGTCCTCCTCATTGCACACAGTTGACCAGTTAGTGTTCTTTACGTCCTCCACAAAATGCTCCTTCTGAAAGTGCTTATATGCTCTTTTATATATAATCCTACCAGCTGTTTTGGGAACCTTTGTTTTCCTTTTTAGTGCAATTAAATTGTGATCGCTAAAACCAAGCACAACTGACACTGCTTTAGAGCACTGTTCAGGACTATTAGTAAAAAAGAGATCTATACATTTAGATGATGATCGTCCATTTTTATGTATTTTTGTTGATTCTAGTTGCTAGTGTAATAGTTTTAGTTAGATTACAAGCACTAGCTACAGCAAGAAGCTCTTCTTAAGAGGGCACTGAGATGACCAATCCACATTTAAATCACCAACAAAGTATAATTCACGGTTTTCATCACAAGCTTTATCCAGAGTTCTACAGATACTGTCAAAATATTTCATATCCGCACTCGGCGGTCTGTAACAGCATCCTATAACTAATGGTTTGGTTTGTGGCAGATGAACCTGAACCCACAGTGCCTCCATGTCATGCAACATTAAACAGGACATTTTACAGGAATGTGATTCTGGATATAAAAAGCTACGCCTCCTCCAAATGGATTTTGGTCTTTTCGATATAATGTATATCCATCAATAGCTAATTCTGTATCGTGAGGGGAATAGCGCTAGCATTTCATAACAAAATATTGATGAAATTAACTAGTTTCGTGGCAGATAATGCGTTATAGAGGCTGTGTGTCGCTGCCCCGTCTCTCCCATTATATGGATATATCGCCGCTACACTGGATCTAATTTCATCCGAACGACGCCGAATGACACCAAAGTTATCTGGGTGAGTAAATGACCATATATTTTGCCAGAAATAAGGTCCAGGTTGTAAAAAACAGTAGTTATCCTTTAAGCTGCAAATGTTTAAATGACCGATCAATAAGCCTTTTCCTTGGATACGTATCTTAGAGTCCATAAACAGTTAAAATAAAATCATAAAAACAAATAGTTCTCATACCTGAGAGAACAGAGCCATCTACTCAGCACATTTACTTCTATTTTTCCCAGTCACCGATTTTGGAGTAGAACCAGTCTTCATCTCCTGATGCCAGTTTAACATTTGTCTGATGACTGGTTGAATGTAACTTGGTGATTTTATTCAGGCTAACAGATGCTAGCTGCTAACAAAGAGCTGCTGCTGCTGTGGGCTCGTATTGTACGCAGGCAACACAAGTTCAATGTCCAAACAAAGTTCCTCTTCCTGTTGCAAATCCTGCAGCCTCTCCTGCTCTGGTAAGAAACTACAGGCCCACCCAGGTGCATCATGGTCCTGCACCTACCCTGCTACCTACTGTATATAACCCAGGGTGCCCACAGTGTAGTCTTACTTTGTCGTACATGACCGGGACTTTCCTGTCTGTGGACACTTTCCTGTTGGGTATGTGATACCTCGGCTCCAAGACTTCGAGTAGGTATAGGAACCCCTCGTTCTCAGTTACACTGTAGGGCTGGATGTCTTTGCAAATTAAAGAATGAGATGGCGTCTGTTATTTTGGTCGAACGAACCGAATTGCTAGCCAGTGGGGCTTGAAACAAAGTTGGGATACGGCTACTTTGCTCACCAGTCATTGTGTTAGCAGCAGCTGCTCCGCTGGTGCTGACCGCTGGAGCCGAGGGGACCTCTCTGTCACATTAACGCCATGTCGCTGCTTCAGGTGAGAGCTTAGATTGGTTGTGCTCCCTGTGTGTTTAATCGCGGCACGGCACATTTTACAGATGGCATTAGTTTTCTCAAGCTGACCATCTCTTTTATAAAAGCCAAAGTGTCCCCAAACACCAGACTTGTAAGTGACCGGCGAGTGTATCTCTTCTTCATCCGTGCTTACTTTCTCTCTGACCGCCTCTGATTTCAAGCCTGCTGTTCATCCGGATTTTTAACCGATGCACACTTTTGTCATCAATGCAACCGCATCTTAAATGTTCATACCGATGTACCGATACGAATCGGTGAATCTTACCATCCCTAGTGTACACCTGTGTCTCATGAGTTCATCACAGCAGTACGACGGTGCACACAGTGAACAATTACTTTTAACCTCTTCGTCATGTTTGACTTCATATCGTGTTTGTTTGTGAAACGTGCAGTAAAACGGTTTGTAGTTGATCTGAGCTCAGTCTCAGTCTCTGACAGTTTGTGTTAGCAGCCGACTCCTCCTGTCTTTTCTTAAAGTGTCCTCAACTGTTAAATCAGCTGCTGTAGTTGATGAGAAGTTCAGACTTTGCTTTCAAACACCTGTTTGCAGCGAGCGCCCATGTTTTTCCAGTGTTTTCCCCTCACTGTTCGTTGGTGCATCCGTTTTGCTCCTGCATGTCTCACCTGTTCTCCTCGTGTCTCCCTGGTTTGTTTAGTTTTACACTTGTGCATTTCTGTTTTGTTTTGACTGCTTTGCCTTTGGATATTTCTCTGCCTGCCTTTGTTCGCTTGCCTTCCTGATACTGTGTCATCCACCCCTGCTTGATGCCCAGGCAGACCTCCACTGGTTTCTGGCGCCCTCCTGACCTGCTTTGCCTTTTGCCTCAGCTTCCTTGTTGCCCCCTGGACCTGCTTTGCTCTCCAGACATGGTTTGCCCTTCAGCTCTGCCTCCTGGTCGCTCAATGCCCACCCCCGGTGCCTTTCACCCAAAAATCCCCACTTGGCAGTTTTTGTCTTCTAGTTTCTCCTCACAGGGTGTTGGGGTTTCCATCTATTTGTTTTCTCCAGTGAATGCAGTACGCTTCTGTAGGTTCCAGTGTGGCCGTTGTGTCGATAATCACCCAAAAGCAACGCACGAAAAAGTCAATAAGTAACTTTCGGGTCACACAAATCAGACAAATTAAATATCAAACTCAAGTTTGGCCTGAGGCCCTTTTTTATTTCATGTCCTGTTTTTGATCTGAGAATGAAATCAAAGGTACGAAAAACAAACCGGAATTTGTTTTTTTGGTATGAGATTCATAAACAAATAAATAAATAATGAATCATTTCTTCATTCTCCAATGTTGGAATCTCAACTGAACACAAGTTTATTGAGACTCTTCACCACTTTGCACTGAACAGTTAGCATCCAACTAGCTTGTGTTAGCTGTGTGTTGCTGTCCACAGTATTATAGGGGTCAAGAGCTGGAGGGTCTAAACCAGACAAGCTGCTGAACCAACCCAGTAAACTGACCGACTGTTGGTTCACAGTGGGATCAGCAGCACGACCAACACTTTGATGTCAGGGGAAACCATCTGATTCAATGATGTCATCAACACTTTAACTCAAAGGACCTTCAGCTTGTGTTTGTCTCTGAGTGGACAGACATAATGTGGCTGATTCTTCATGATTCCTCCACAGAGTCGACCAGGAGAGCTCAGAGGTTCCCAGAGGTCCGTCTGCCCAGCAGCATCAAACACAACTGGACTCCATATTTATGGTCTGTACATGAACAACAACTACTTTTACATCCAGTCTGTTCACAATAATCTCCATGCTGCACTTTACAGACCAGTGGTGAATCTGTCCAACATGGATCTGATGTTTGGCTCCATGATGTTAAATGTTCTCATTCACATAATATTCTGTTCCAGCGGCTGGAGGAGAACATTGTCACTTTTGTGAAGAATGAGCTGAAGAAGGTCCAGAAGGTTCTGAGTTCAGATCGCTCAGAATGCTTAGAGAGTCAGAGGGAGGATGAGGAGGTGTTGGATGGTGAGGATGAAGAGCAGAGGAGGAGCAGCAGAGAGGCATTTCTGAAGATCACACTTCACTTCCTGAGGAGAATGAAGCAGGAGGAGCTGGCTGACTGTCTGCAGAGCAGTAAGAGGATTTCTCTAAAGATTTAACTTGATGGATCAATGAGACGTTTACTGAAGTCTGATGATGATGATGATGATGGAAAATCTGTTTATATATGCAATCTTTAGGGGAAGGAAATTGTCATATTTTCTTTAAAAATAACTTAATGATCTTGTTTGTTGTGTATTTATTCAGGAAGTCATTCTGGAGTTTGTCAGCGTAAACTCAAATCTAACCTTCAGAAGAAGTTCCAGTGTGTGTTTGAGGGGATCGCTAAAGCAGGAAACCCAACCCTTCTGAATCAGATCTACACAGAGCTCTACATCACAGAGGGAGGGACTGCAGAGGTCAATGATGAACATGAGGTCAGACAGATTGAAACAGCATCCAGGAAACCAGACAGACCAGAAACAACAGTCAGACAAGAAGACATCTTTAAAGCCTCACCTGGAAGAGAAGAACCAATCAGAACAGTGATGACAAAGGGAGTGGCTGGCATCGGGAAAACAGTCTTAACACAGAAGTTCACTCTGGACTGGGCTGAAGACAAAGCCAACCAGGACATACAGTTCACATTTCCATTCACCTTCAGAGAGCTGAATGTGCTGAAAGAGAAAAAGTTCAGCTTGGTGGAGCTTGTTCATCACTTCTTCACTGAAACCAAAGAAATCTGCAGGTTTGAAGAGTTCCAAGTTGTGTTCATCTTCGACGGTCTGGATGAGTGTCGACTTCCTCTGGACTTCCACAACACTGAGATCCTGACTGATGTTACAGAGTCCACCTCAGTGGATGTGCTGCTGACAAACCTCATCAGGGGGAAACTGCTTCCCTCTGCTCGCCTCTGGATAACCACACGACCTGCAGCAGCCAATCAGATCCCTCCTGAGTGTGTTGACATGGTGACAGAGGTCAGAGGGTTCACTGACCCACAGAAGAAGGAGTACTTCAAGAAGAGATTCAGAGATGAGGAGCAGGCCAGCAGAATCATCTCCCACATCAAGACATCACGAAGCCTCCATATCATGTGCCACATCCCAGTCTTCTGCTGGATCACTGCTACAGTTCTGGAGGATGTGTTGAAGACCAGAGAGAGAGGAGAGCTGCCCAAGACCCTGACTGAGATGTACATCCACTTCCTGGTGGTTCAGGCCAAAGTGAAGAAGGTCAAGTATGATGGAGGAGTTGAGACAGATCCACACTGGACTCCAGAGAGCAGGAAGATGATTGAGTCTCTGGGAAAACTGGCTTTTGATCAGCTGCAGAGCGGCAACCTGATCTTCTATGAATCAGACCTGACAGAGTGTGGCATCGATATCAGAGCAGCCTCAGTGTACTCAGGAGTGTTCACACAGATCTTTAAAGAGGAGAGTGGACTGTACCAGGACAAGGTGTTCTGCTTCGTCCATCTGAGTGTTCAGGAGTTTCTGGCAGCTCTCCATGTCCATCTGACATTCATGAACTCTGGAGTCAATCTGATGTCAGTAGAAGAGCAATCAGCATCCTGGTTGTCTAAAGTGGTCAGAGGCAAATCAACACGTCTCTACCAGAGTGCTGTGGACGAGGCCTTACAGAGTCAAAATGGACACCTGGACTTGTTCCTCCGCTTCCTCCTGGGTCTTTCACTTCAGACCAATCAGAATCTCCTCCGAGGTCTGCAGACACAGACAGGAAGTAGCTCACAGGCCAATCAGAAAACAGTCCAGTACATGAAGAAGAAGATCAGTGAGAATCTGTCTGCAGAGAGAAGCATCAATCTGTTCCACTGTCTGAATGAACTGAACGATCGTTCTCTAGTGGAGGAGATCCAACAGTCCCTGACATCAGGAAGTCTCTCCACAGATAAACTGTCTCCTGCTCAGTGGTCAGCTCTGGTCTTCATCTTACTGTCATCAGAAGAAGATCTGGATGTGTTTGACCTGAAGAAATTCTCTGCTTCAGAGGAGGCTCTTCTGAGGCTGCTGCCAGTGGTCAAAGCCTCCAACAAAGCTCTGTAAGTGTGGAGAAGTTTCTTCAGAATGCAGTAAATGTGCTGTTATTGACCCAAATAGAAATAATTTTTTTGTTCTGCTCATTATTCTTTATCCAGACTGAGTGGCTGTAACCTCTCAGAGAGAAGCTGTGAAGCTCTGTCCTCAGTTCTCAGCTCCCAGTCCTCTAGTCTGAGAGAGCTGGACCTGAGTAACAACAACCTGCAGGATTCAGGAGTGGAGGAGCTGTCTGTTGGACTGGAGAGTCCACACTGCAATCTGGAAAGTTTGAGGTCAGATCATGTTACTGTTTGTTGTGAAATCATTTATATATTTCTGGTAGATTGTTTTGCTATCAAACTTGTTTTCTTTCAATGTACCTTTCATTAATTCAGCTCCTGCACAACAAGAACAATGAGGATGGAGAACCTCATTTATGTTTGATATCATATGACTTTGATCCCTGGCTGTCTGTTTATTCTCAATTCAATCTTCATTCATTGTCACGCTGACAACATACTTAGAACTGAACAGCAGTGGATCAAGAGATTATATATACCAGTCATTCCCAGAGAGGATTTTATTTGGGTTGCCAAATATATTTGCAGACTTTCGTTCATAGTCTTTAATTTAAGATCTCTATCTGCAGTACACCTTTGAGCCACATGGGGAGCTTGTTGGTATCCAGTGCTTGATTTGTAAATCAGGAGGTCTCGAGCACAGAGACGGTCCTACTCTGGTGGGTCCATCCTGTGGACTGCTACAATGGTGGGGATAAATGGACTTTAGGCCCAATGTTTTATTCACAACCACAAAAAGCAGCAGGTCAAGAAACCCTATGAAGTGACATGTTCCATCTGTCTATCAGTCCATCTCTGCTCCATCTCAGTGAGATGGACAGCGTCACACTTAGACACACATCCTGATTGAGTTCATCATTTCACTGACTCACAGCTAAAACACCCACTTGCTTGTAGGACTTACAGTGATCATGTGACAAAACATTTAGACATATTTAGATTCATCTCTTTTGAAATGGCTGGTGTATTGAAGACAATATAAGTGGACGTGGATAAATAGTTTGGAATGGTATTTTATGCACAGATCTGCTCTTTTCAAGTTTATTAGGCCTATTGTGAATTGGGTCGCATTGTTATCATCTTTAAAAAGTGGGACCCCCTGGGGTCCTCCTGTAGCTCAGTTGGTAGAGCATGCGTCCCATGTACAGAGGCTTTGTCTTCACTGCAGCAGCCCAGGTTTCAAGTTTGACCTCTGGTCCTTTGCTGCATGTCATCCCCCCTCTCTCATCTCCATTTCCTGTCATATCTGTGAGCTGTCAAATCAAATCAAATCAAATTTGATTTGTATAGCCCAAATTCACAAATCACAGTTTGCCTCAGAGGGCTTTACAATCTGTACAGAGACGACAGCCTCTGTCCTTCGACCCTCGATTCGAGTGAGGAAAAACTTGCCCCCCAAAAAAAAGCCCTTTTAACAGGGAAAAAAAATGCGGAAGAAACCTCAGGGAGAGCCACAGAGGAGGGATCCCTCTCCCAGGACGGACAGACGTGCAATAGATGTCGCATGTACAGAGCAGATCAACGAGATCACAATGTATACAATTATAATGGATGGTTGACAGGAATGAAAGCACATAAAGAGGCATCACAGCAACAACAATGAAATGCACATGGAAATGTGATTACTAGTGATAACAGTAGTAGTGGTTAACGGTAAGGATAGTATGTAGTAATGCATTACGATAATAGTAGTGGAACGTATGTAACAGAGATGTGACTAATATTAGCGACAGTAGTGGTGGGTGTCGGGCAGGGTCATGGCAGTAGGCGCATCCATGATCAGGCAGGGTCATGGCAGTAGGCGCATCCACGATCCACGACCCGGGCGCGGCCAGGATCCATGGGAGCCTGTAGGACTAGAAAGCACAAGGACTCCGGGGAAGAAGTGAAGTCAGTGACATGCAGAGATGGGGCATGTATACAGGCATAATGTATACAGATGGAGAGGAGAGGAGGAGAGAGAAGCTCAGTGTGCCATTTGTCATTTGGGCCTATAGCAGCATAACTAAGAGCTGGTCCAGGACAGGCCAGGACAGGCCTGGACCAGCCCTAACTATAAGCTCTATCGAAGAGGAAGGTCTTAAGTCTACTCTTAAAGGTAGAGAGGGTGTCCGCCTCCCGGACCAAAACAGGAAGATGGTTCCACAGAAGAGGAGCTTGATAGCTGAAGGCTCTGGCTCCCATTCTGCTTTTGGAGACTTTAGGAACTACAAGTAATCCTGCGTTCTGGGAGCGTAATGCTCTAGTTGGGTGATAGGGTAGTATGAGCTCCTGGAGATATGATGGTGCCTGACCATTAACAGCTTTGTAAATGAGGAGAAGGATTTTAAACTCTATTCTTGATTTTACAGGGAGCCAGTGCAGAGAGGCCAATACAGGAGTAATATGATCTCTTTTCTTAGTTCCTGTCAGTACACGTGCTGCAGCATTCTGGACCAGCTGGAGACTCTTTAGAGACTTGTTAGGGCAGCCTGATAATAGAGAATTACAATAGTCCAGCCTGGAAGTAACAAATGCATGGACTAGCTTTTCTGCGTCTTTTTGAGACAGGATGGGCCTGATTTTTGCAATGTTACGTAGATGAAAAAATGTCCTATATAAATAATCCTCCTAATATGAAGCTATGAAAAGGCCAATAAATACTTTTTTTTTTTATGCGTCACCGGAATAAAAGTTTTGGAAAACCTGATACTGTATCACCAAAACTCAACATTTACCATGTTTTCTGTCTTCTTTTTTTTCTCTCCAGGCTGAGTGGCTGTAACCTCTCAGAGAGAAGCTGTGAAGCTCTGTCCTCAGTTCTCAGCTCCCAGTCCTCTAGTCTGAGAGAGCTGGACCTGAGTAACAACGACCTGCAGGATTCAGGAGTGAAGCTTCTGCTTCCTGGACTGGAGAGTTCACACTGCAATTTGGAAAGTTTGAGGTCAGATCATGTTACCGTTTGTTGTGAAATCATTTATATATTTCTGGTAGATTTCTTTTGCTATCAAACTTTTTCTTCTTTTAATGTTCCTTTCATTAATTCAGCTCCTGCACAACATGAACAATGAGGAGGGAGAACCTCATTTATGTTTGACATCATATGACTTTGATACCTGGACGTCTGCTCATTCTCAATTCAATCTTCATTTATTGCCACGTTGACAACATGCTTAGAACTGAACAGCAATGGAGCAAGAGATTACTTTTATTTACAACCACCGGAAGAAAAGTTTGAGAAACCCTGATACTGCATCAGCAAAACTCAACATTTACCATGTTTTCTGTCTTCTTTTTTTTCTCTCCAGACTGAGTGGCTGTGACCTCTCAGAGAGAAGCTGTGAAGCTCTGTCCTCAGTTCTCAGCTCCCAGTCCTCTAGTCTGAGAGAGCTGGACCTGAGAAACAACAACCTGCAGGATTCAGGAGTGAAGCTACTTTCTGCTGAACTGAAGAGTTCACACTGTGTCCTTGAAACTCTCGGGTCAGGATTCATTATTTTATTTCATTATTTCATGTAACATTACAATTGGAGCAGGTCTTGATCATACTCTTAATATTATTCAATTTATTTAAGAGACTCAACATTTCCAAACAAAATAGATAAAAATAGTAAAATATACAACAAGATAAATAGACACAAGATTCAAGTATGTAGGTAATATGTACACAAGTGAGTATGTGTGTGAGGGGTGGTAGTGGAGGGTAATTGCACTGGTGTGAAGTCTTTAGAGAGTGAGGGGTGAAGGGGGGGTTGTGCATTTCACTGGCTGTGGGAAGAAACAGTTCTTCAGTCTGTTTGTTCTAGATCTGATGGATCTATATCTCTTCCCAGAGGGCAGGGGGGAGAACAGGTAATGTCCAGGGTGAGTGGGGTCCTTAACAATACAGCTGGCCTTCTTTTGGAGTCGGCCAGTGTAAATGTCTCTGAGAGGGGGTAGTGTCGTCCCGATGACACGCTCAGCTGCCCTCACCACCCGCTGCAGGTCCTTCCTGTCCTGTGTTGTGCAGCTGGAGAACCACAACGTGCAGCAGTAGGTCAGGAGGCTTTCTATCGCTGACCGATAGAAGTTGGTCAGCAGGTGGTGAGGGAGGTGAGCGTGCTTTAGCTTCCTGTAGGTGTAAAAGTTACAAAGGTGGAATGGGGGGACAGTTTCATTCCACCTCTGATCCTCCAACAGAGGTAGTTACACAGCCAAAACACAGGCGAGACGACCTGCGTGGACAGGAGTGTGATGTTCTGATAGTGTTCACAGTCTGACAACTTAACAGATCCTTCACTCATCAAAGTAATGATACAAACCCAATGACACCACTAATCTATTTATATATATATAAAATGTGGGTCTGTGAGTCTATTCTGCACTTTGGTCCCGACTTACATATCTCAACAACCATTGGATGGATTGCCATGAGGTTTGGTTCAGACATTCATGCTCCCCTCAGGATGAACTGTAATTACTTTGGTGATCCTCCATCATCAGGTCATCATTTTAAACTGTACAATATTTTTGTTCATGACCAAGTATTTGCAAAACTAATGGCATTTCCATCAGCTTCAGTTATACTCTGTGTTCAGTGCTGATTAGTAAATTAGTGAAAACTAAGATGATGAATATAATAAACGTTAAACCCTTAAACACAGATGTGCACTGAATCATCAGGACCCTCAGCTGATCTGTGATGTGTGTTGTTTTGTGTGTCTGCAGGCTGTCAGGCTGTCTGATCACAGAGGAAGGCTGTACTTCTCTGGCCTCAGCTCTGGACTCCAACCCCTCCCATCTGAGAGAGCTGGACCTGAGCTACAATCATCCAGGAGACTCAGGAGTGAAGCTGCTGTCTGCTCGACTGGAGGATCCAGGCTGGAGACTGGACACTCTCAGGTATGAAGAGTCCTGCTGCAGCCACAGACAGTCAGTGTGAGACTCTGTTTCTCCACTGTAGATGGATCAGTGTCGGGAGGTCTGCTTCGTTTACTCCACCTCCAGTTGTTCAGTTCAGTTCAGGAGAAAAGGCAGCATGGCACGAAGCCAAGAGTTACAAGTGTAGAGAGGAAGATGAGAAGAAGAGATGAAGATCAGCGACCAGGAGAGTCTTGGCACAAACGCTAAAGTTACACCTCTTTTTTCAGACTAGTTTAGTGCCTGTTCAAAATGTGCCTGTTTGATTTGTTGGCCTCTGGTTTTGCTGCTTGATGAACCGTCATCCAAACTCCTTCACACTCCACACTGATTGCAGAGGGTTATCAAAACATTAACATTAAATCTAATTTCCACCACGTCACTGCTGTGTTATGATATTAATAATAACAATAGACCCTCTGTGTCAGATGTCTGGTCAGAAAATACTGAACCTCAAATTCAAAAGATTTCTGTGACACATAAATGAACTTAATCACTGAATGTCATAGAAACTCTTTCCCTGAACTGGAGAATCAGTGTTTCTGCCAAAGTGCTTGACTTTGAACTTAAAATGGTTCTGACATGGATCTTTATCAACACTGGAGTAACTGCATCCTAGATCATCACTGACAGTGTATCTGTGCCTCAGTGTGAAACATTTACAGACTGTAACAACTGTCTGTGGCGTCAGTTTAAAGTGAACAGAAGATATAAAACAGTCCAATAACAACGTTAGATGACACTAGGGCATTGACGAATACTGCATTTTAGTATTCGACGAATACTTCCCAAAAGTCGACTAATAGTCAAATATTCGCCTGTTTTTTTTGTTTGTTTGTTTTTTTTTTTTATCCATTCGGCACCGCTGCTGCCAGACCTAACCCTCCTCACTGAGTTTGCCTCTCTTAATGACCATGAAAACACATAAATACCGTTTTTACAACCTGGACCTTATTTCTAGCATAAAATACGATCATTTACTCACCCAGATAACTTTGGTGTCATTTGGTGTCGTTCGGACGAAATTAGATCCAGTGGATCGCCGCTATATCCATATAATGCGAGTGATCGGGGCACCGAAGCGCAGCCTCTATGAGCATTATCTGCAATGAAACTAGTTCACTTCACCAATATTTTGTTATGATACACTCGTGCTATTCCCCTCTGAGTCTGCCTCTTGCCTGTTATCAACATCCGGGGTCTGTAGGTTGATCTACTACCTCTGACCTGGAAGATGTCGTCTCTGAGCTGCGCGCGCACCCGTGACAGCCGGCTTGTTTACCTGTAGCTGCTACTGCTAGTTTGATCCCGGATGTTGATAACAGACAAGCCCAGACTCAGAGGGGAATAGCACGAGCGTATCATGACAAAATATTGCTGAAATGAACTAGTTTTGTGGCAGATAATGTGTTATATAGAGGCTGTGTGTCGGTGCCCCGTCACTCGCATTATATGGACATATCGGCGCTACACTGGATCTAATTTCGTCCGAACGACTTCAAATGACACCAAAGTTATCTGGGTGAGTAAATGATCATATTTTATGCTAGAAATAAGGTCCAGGTTGTAAAAAACGGTAGTTATCCTTTAAGATCAACATTGCATGTAAATTGTGAAACAAATGTAGCAATCTCGCTATTAAACATAAAAATGTCCACAGGTTACATAAAGTTTACAGATGTTGTTTAGTGAAATAACACATTTTATCCAAATTGATATTCAGAATTAACAGAAAATATAGGCTTTAAATGTGTTAAACAAAACTTAGCCTACTCACCACCACTGTGCAACGTCATAACGAAAAGTGCAAAAAAAAAAGCAACATACTGTAATCCAGTGGGCTATCAGCCTGTGCCTGCTTAACAGTTATTCGCTCTCGTCAAAGTCCTCCTCTTCAATAATCCAATTCTTGCGCTCCTGGTTTGCGTTCAAGAAAACAAGGGCATCCACATGAGCTGGGTGCAAACTTGCTCTCTGACAGGTAATTGTGTTCCCAGCCTGGGAGAAAACTCTCTCACTTGGGGTGCTTGTAGCGGGGACAGCCAGGTAGATTCTGGCCAGCTTTGCCAGGCGGGGGAACTGCTTCTCTTTGTGGGCCCACCACTCCAGGGGGTTGCTCGTGGTGGAGATGCGGGGCAGATGGAAATATTCTTCAACATCCTCTGGACAGGTGCTGCCAGCCCTTTTTTTTTTACTGGTGTAGTGAGGCCCAAACAGTTCGTCGTAATCACTTTCCAGTCTTGTTTTTTTACTCCTGGGCTCCTCTCCGATTTTGCCCACGTCGCTGTCTGCTGTGGCGTCATCGGCACCTGCAAATAAAATCACAGCCAGAGTGCCGGTCGTGTTTGAGTCCAGGGTTTCAGTGAATTTAAGTTTAGCTATTTTCAATTTTGCAAATATATTAAAGCACAGACGTGACCTCACATACGCACGCACACCACAGTATCTCTCTCTCTCTCAAATTAATAAATAATATTTACCTGTAGCTACAGGGACATCTCGCAGTAGCTGAATCAGGTGGCTTTTAACCTCCGCTCTGGTGTTCTCTGGAAGGAATCGGAGATCTTTAAATCTGGGATCCAGGATGCAGGCAGTGATAGGAACCGATCCCGCCAAGTCGTCCTCAGTGTCCAACTTGAACCTGGTTTTCAGCTGTTTTAGTACCGTGTTCTTAAAGTTGCGAGTTGCTGTTACATCCGACTCTTCAACTTTAAGCACCACATTCACCAGTTTGAGGATAACGGGGTAGATAAATGAGAGCCCGACGTGCATTTCCCCACACATGATCGTAGTTGCCTTTGCCAGCGGTCTCAGCACAGGCAGTAGCTGCTGGATTAGTTCCCATTGCGAGGCTCTCATTGACGGGGCTTTTCTGGCGGTGGATTTAGTGACAGTCTCATCTTCGAGTACGGCTTGGACAGGGATGCGCTGCTCGTTAAGTCGCTCCAGCATTGTAAAGGTAGAATTCCAGCGTCGTTCTGGAGCCTTTTCTCTTTCATATTAAGCTGGGCCTGTCGCTGCGTCAGAGCACTCGTTGCCACAGCCGAGTGGCGAAAGTGGCTGACCACACGCCTCGCCGCATCTGTGGTTTTTGCCACTTCAGCTAAATCCAGCCCCGCCTTTATCGCCAACTGTAATGTGTGTCCAGTGCAGCCGAGGTCGTGGTTGAAATCTTCACACAGACTCATCGCCAGTGTCATGCTGCTAGCATTGTCATGTATAACGCAGAACACCGTCAGGCCCCACTGACTGATTGTGTCCGTCAGTCCCTGAGCAATGTTAACAGCGGTGTGCCGCTCTGGCATTGCGCAGGTGCGGAGGACTTTTGCCTTCAGCTCCCAGGTGTCGGTGAGATAATGCGCTGTCACCGTGATGTATGCCTCCATGGTTGGAGATGTCCATAGGTCCGTAGTGAGTGAAACACTCTGATCTTTCATTTCAGTTGCTAATTTCGCTCGCAATTCATCATACTGGTGTGTGATGTTGCTCCACAGTGTCCTATGGGACGGGATAACGTAACCCGGCTCGAAAAAATGGATAAAGTCCTTAAAGCCATTTCCAGACACCGCAGCAAGCGGTCGCATATCCTTCACGATGAAATTCACCAACAGACCAGTTATTTTCCTTTTTCTTTGGTCGGATATCTGGCGTGTGGAGAAGTCTCTCATTGTTGTCTGTTGTTGGTGCTTCTCTCCGCTAACGTTGCCGCTGCTGCCGCTAGCCCCGGCCGGGTGTAGCTTCAAATGGTTATGCATTGTAGACGTACTGCCATGGTAATTTAGAGTAGCCTTACATATATTGCAGCTAGCGGTTTATCTGTTTTGGTAAAGTATTTCCAGACCTTGGACACTTGCAGGCGAGTATTGAGAGCCGCCTCAGCCATTTTACTTTCAGTCTCCTTTCTCTTTTTTTTCGTCTCCTGTCTGCTGCTTGGCGCCATTTTCCTTGGCGTGTTGACATCACTCACACGCACACGCACACACACACACTGCACTAGTCTCACATGCCCCCAGCTGCATATCTGCGGTACCGCTTTATTACAGCACCGGGCTTTTGGAAGAAAAGAAAAACAAGGAAAAGACGAATACTAGACTATCACGCACAGCGTCGAATAGTGGTTTTGATAGTCAAATATTCGAATATTCGATTATTCGGTGAAACCCCTAGATGACACAAGGTGGAACATTCCCGTCACATCACCATAACAGCAGCAGTGCATAGATGAATTTAAGATGGGTCAGTGGTGCCGTCTTGGCTCCTGTCATGAGGAAACTGCTGCTCCAGCTGAGTTTGGACTGTTTTGGGTAGTTCTCATTATAACAGCCTGCAGGGGCAGGAAAGCTTCAGTGTTTTGCACCGTCAGCAAAATCAAATGACAAAAGAAAACATTCAGTGATCAATCATCTGCTCCATTGATTAACATGATATGTGACCTGTGCAGAGCTGCAGCTCTCTACAGTAGCTGGTGGACCTCTGGTTTAATGCTGTTGTAATGTACTTCAGCCCGGCTCGTAGCTGCTGACTCAGCTTCACTTTCAGCTGTTCTGGAGTCGTGTTCAGGTTCTGCTGGTGGAAATCCAGTGTTTCCTGATTTAGCTGCTTCAAAATAAAAGCTTTCAAATAACTAACGGGGGGTGGGGGGGACAAATAAAAAACAAAGATCTGAAAAAGAACAGGATGGATCACCATGCTTCTACAGTTTGATCCTTTTTTAATGTCAGTGTGACGGTCCTGGTCCTGTCGTTTTTATGTATTCAGTCCATTTCTCCCACTTCCGGCAGCATTGATCCTCTTGAGTCCTTATTTTATAAGTCAGTTGTTCCATAATATGTATTTCGTCCATAACTTCCATCCAGTCTTCCTGTGACGGGGTCTGTCTTGTACCATTTTCTTGTAATTGCCTTTTTACAGGCTACTAACATAATTTTCAATATGTATCTATCATCTTTCAACACAACGTTTCCCGTAATGACGCCAAGATATAATAATGTACAAGACTTGGATACACCATAACCCAAAACTCTGCCCATAACTAAATGAACATCTTCCCAGAATTTTGCGATCTTAGGCCAGAACACATGTGAATGGTTCACATTTACATCTCCACAGCTTCTCCAACACGGCTGATTTTTCTAAATTCTTCCATTTGGCTACATAATCTTTGTCACACCAACAGATTACATGTCTAACTTGTGCAGCATGAAAATATCCCTGAAGGTTTGGCAGTGCCAAACCCCCCTTATCCTTTCCAATCTGTAATGTTTCAGATTGATTCTCGGTCTGTGACCATTCCATATAAACCTGGAAATGGTTTTGTCCCACAGTCTGAATTGTTTTTCGGGTATCTCAATGGGTAGTGACTGAAACAGGTAAAGAAGTCGGGGTAGAACGCTCATTTTTATGGTCTCTATTCGTGAACCGATGTCTGATGGAAGGATAGCCCACCTGTCCAAGTTGCTCTTAATTTCCTTCTCCAGTTTGACGTAATTAGCTTCATATAAATCATCAGTGTTTTGTGTTGAAGTGACCCCAAGATATTTCATTGTTGTTGCTCTCCAGTTCAGATTGTGTTTTTGTTGTATGATTTTGGATGGGGAGTAGTTGAATGTTAGGATCTGTGTTTTGGTCAATTTAAGCTTGTATCCAGAACAAAAGCCAAACATCTCTGGTTGGTTGATTAGTATGGGGATGCATGTGTCTGGGTCCTCTAAAAAACAGACCACATCATCAGCAAAAAGTCCAATGGTGTGTTCCTCTCCCCCGACCTCTACTCCTTTAAGATCTCAGGGGCTCTATGAAGACTGCAAACAAGGTTGGAGAGAGACAGCAGCCCTGTCTAGTAGATGGTCCTGAAGCTGTGCTCTCAGTCAGACTGCCGTTTATTCTTGTCCTTGCGGTCGGGTTTTGGTAAAGTGTTTTAATACGTCTGACAGCTTTGTCATTAAGTGCAAGTTTTTCAAGTACCTGATATAGAAAAGTCCAACTTACGCTATCAAAAGCCTTTTCTGCATCGAGGCTTATTAAGGCTGCACAGTTCTTCTTTTGTAGAATATGGTTAATAACATGTAGAGTTCTCCTCATGTTGTCTTGGGCTTGTTGTCCCTTAATAAAGCAGCAGAAACACAGCGAGAACAAAAAGCAGACTGTGCAGGTGAGATTCAGAAAAGCCCTGGAAGCTTCAAACAGGAATCTGACCTCAAAAGTTCTGACGTCCAAATCCAAAAGTCCTGTAATATACAAACATGAGCACAAGCTGACATTGGATCAGACAGCAAGCGTAAGGTCGCCCACAGGAAACAGCAGCAACATCCAATAACATAAAGATGAAGTCATGAATCCAAAAAGAGGTTTGTGTGTGTCCTCACATGTTGTCGTCCTCTTTCACACACACCAACATCCTGTGGCTCTCAGTGTGTGAGGAGAGTGGCAGAGGTGAAGAGGTTCAGGAGAACAGGGAGAAGCAGGCCTGATGGACATATTGTGTTTCTGTGTATGAGTCATGTCATGTCCATGTCTGCATGCTGAAAGAGGATGTGCTGCTCTGACCCCCCTCCTCCTTTCAGGGTGGAGCCTGCTGGAGTCCGATGGTTGACACCAGGTCTGAGGAAGTGTGAGTGTGTTTTTACTTTGATTCAGCTGCACACTGTGACATCACTCAGTCACATCTGTGATGTCATCACCACACTGATGATACATTAATAACTGCAGCTGTGTTGTGTCTTTTTCTCTCCATCAGATTCCTGTGAGCTCACAGTCGACACAAACACAGTCAGCAGATTCATCAAACTGTCTGACAACAACAGGAAGATGACACGTGTGGAGGAGGATCAGTCATATCCTGATCATCCAGAGAGGTTTGAGACCTTCTGGTCTCAGCTGCTGTGTAGAACTGGTCTGACTGGTCGCTGTTACTGGGAGGTCGAGTGGAGAGGAGATGTTTCTATATCAGTGAGTTACAGAAGAATCAGAAGGAGAGGAGGCAAAGACTGTTGGTTTGGATATAATGATCAGTCCTGGAGACTGAGGTGCTTTGATGATGGTCGTTACTCTGTCTGTCACAATAACAGACAAACATTCATCTCCTCCTCCTCCTCCTCCTCCTCCTCTGGTAGAGTAGCAGTGTATGTGGACTGTCCTGCTGGCACTCTGTCCTTCTACAGAGTCTCCTCTGACTCACTGATCCACCTCCACACCTTCAGCACCACATTCACTGAACCTCTTTATCCTGGATTTGGGTTCTTCAGTTCTGGTTCCTCAGTGTGTCTGTGTGGTGTTTAGTCTGCAGAGTCTCCTCCTGTCACAGAAACATTGTCAGTGCTGAACAGTTGAGTCTGTACAGGATCACAGTCACATCAATCTTTCAGCTTCTTGTAATAAATTCATCAGTGAACTTTGTACAAAATGATTCAAACTGATTGTAAAGATTGATGGTTTCCTCCTCATCAATGATTCTGTTCTGCACATTAAAACTGAGACATCACTTCACTTTGTTCTGCACTTGTTGTATTTGACAGTCGTCAGCATGAAGCTGGTGACTCACAGAAGGACTTTAACAGGCAGCCGCTGTAAAGACTTTAAAACAGGCGTAACGTGCGTCTCCTTCTGGTCTGAGTCAGCAGTCGTGCAGCAGGATGTTGAATTAGCTGCTTTCATCATGTTTCTGTGAGTGTCACGTGTTAGCTAGCTACAGACTGCAGCTAATGTTAGCTAGCTACACACTGAATGTTGGCTAGCTACACACTGTTAGCTAGGTGTGAAGTAGAGGCACTGTTAGCTAGGTGTAGAGCAGAGACGCTGTTAGCTAGGTGTAGAGTGGCAACATTGTTAGCTAGGTGTAGATTGGCAACATTGTTAGCTAGGTGTAGAGTATAGAAAATGTTAGCTAGGTGTAGAGCAGAAGCACTGTTAGCTAGGTGTAGAGCAGAAGCACTGTTAGCTAGGTGTAGAGTAGAAACACTGTTAGCTAGATGTAGCGTGGCAACATTGTTAGCTAGGTGTAGAGTATAGAAAATGTTAGCTAGGTGTAGAGCAGAAGCACTGTTAGCTAGGTGTAGAGTAGAAACACTGTTAGCTAGGTGTAGAGCAGAGGCACTGTTAGCTAGGTGGAGAGTGGCAACATTGTTAGCTAGGTGTAGAGTAGAGAAACTGTTAGCTAGGTGTAGAGCAGAGGCACTGTTAGCTAGGTGTAGAGCAGAAGCACTGTTAGCTAGGTGTAGAGCAGAAACACTGTTAGCTAGGTGTAGCGCAGAGGCACTGTTAGCTAGGTGAAGAGTGGCAACATTGTTAGCTAGGTGTAGAGTGGCAACATTGTTAGCTAGGTGTAGAGTGGCAATATTGTTAGCTAGGTGTAGAGTAGAGAAACTGTTAGCTAGGTGTAGAGCAGAGACACTGTTAGCTAGGTGTAGAGTGGCAACATTGTTAGCTACGTGTGGAGTAGAGAAACTGTAAGCTAGGTGTAGCGCAGATACACTGTTAGCTAGGTGTAGAGTGGCAACATTGTTAGCTAGGTGTAGAGCAGAGGCACTGTTAGCTAGGTGTAGAGCAGAGGCACTGTTAGCTAGGTGTAGCGCAGAGGCACTGTTAGCTAGGTGTAGAGTAGAAACACTGTTAGCTAGGTGTAGCGTAGAGGCACTGTTAGCTAGGTGTAGAGCAGAGACACTGTTAGCTAGGTGTATAGTGGCAACATTGTTAGCTAGGTGTGGAGTAGAGAAACTGTTAGCTAGGTGTAGAGCAGATACACTGTTAGCTAGGTGTAGAGTAGAAACACTGTTAGCTAGGTGTAGCGCAGAGGCACTGTTAGCTAGGTGAAGAGTGGCAACATTGTTAGCTAGGTGTAGAGTGGCAACATTGTTAGCTAGGTGTAGAGTAGAGAAACTGCTAGCTAGGTGTAGAGCAGAGACACTGTTAGCTAGGTGTAGAGTGGCAACATTGTTAGATAGGTGTGGAGTAGAGAAACTGTTAGCTAGGTGTAGCGCAGATACACTGTTAGCTAGGTGTAGAGTGGCAACATTGTTAGCTAGGTGTAGAGGAGAAAAACTGTTAGCTAGGTGTAGAGTGGCAACATTGTTAGCTAGGTGTAGAGTAGAGAAACTGTTAGCTAGGTGTAGAGCAGAGGCACTGTTAGCTAGGTGTAGCGTAGAGGCACTGTTAGCTAGGTGTGGAGCAGAGACACTGTTAGCTAGGTGTAGAGTGGCAACATTGTTAGCTAGGTGTGGAGTAGAGAAACTGTTAGCTAGGTGTATAGCAGATACACTGTTAGCTAGGTGTAGAGTGGCAACATTGTTAGCTAGGTGTCAAGTAGAGAAACTGTTAGCTAGGTGTAGCGCAGAGGCACTGTTAGCTAGGTGAAGAGTGGCAACATTGTTAGCTAGGTGTAGAGTGGCAACATTGTTAGCTAGGTGTAGAGTAGAGAAACTGTTAGCTAGGTGTAGAGTGGCAACATTGTTAGCTAGGTGTAGAGTAGAGAAACTGTTAGCTAGGTGTAGAGCAGAGGCACTGTTAGCTAGGTGTAGAGTGGCAACATCGTTAGCTAGGTGTAGAGTAGAGAAACTGTTAGCTAGGTGTAGAGCAGAGACACTGTTAGCTAGGTGTAGCGCAGAGGCACTGTTAGCTAGGTGTGGAGTAGAGAAACTGTTAGCTAGGTGTAGAGCAGAAGCACTGTTAGCTAGGTGTAGAGCAGAGGCACTGTTAGCTAGGTGTAGAGTGGCAACATTGTTAGCTAGGTGTAGCGCAGAAGCACTGTTAGCTAGGTGTAGAGTAGAAACACTGTTAGCTAGGTGTAGTGTGGCAACATTGTTAGCTAGGTGTAGAGTAGAGAAACTGTTAGCTAGGTGTAGAGCAGAGGCACTGTTAGCTAGGTGAAGAGTGGCAACATTGTTAGCTAGGTGTAGAGTGGCAACATTGTTAGCTAGGTGTAGAGTAGAGAAACTGTTAGCTAGGTGTAGAGTGGCAACATTGTTAGCTAGGTGTAGAGTAGAGAAACTGTTAGCTAGGTGTAGAGCAGAGGCACTGTTAGCTAGGTGAAGAGTGGCAACATTGTTAGCTAAGTGTAGAGTGGCAACATTGTTAGCTAGGTGTGGAGTAGAGAAACTGTTAGCTAGGTGTATAGCAGATACACTGTTAGCTAGGTGTAGAGTGGCAACATTGTTAGCTAGGTGTAGAGTAGAGAAACTGTTAGCTAGGTGTAGAGTGGCAACATTGTTAGCTAGGTGTAGAGTAGAGAAACTGTTAGCTAGGTGTAGAGCAGAGGCACTGTTAGCTAGGTGTAGAGTGGCAACATTGTTAGCTAGGTGTAGAGTATAGAAACTGTTAGCTAGGTGTAGAGCAGAGGCACTGTTAGCTAGGTGTAGAGTGGCAACATTGTTAGCTAGGTGTGGAGTAGATAAACTGTTAGCTAGGTGTAGCGCCGAAGCACTGTTAGCTAGGTGTAGAGTAGAAACACTGTTAGCTAGGTGTAGTGTGGCAACATTGTTAGCTAGGTGTAGAGTAGAGAAACTGTTAGCTAGGTGTAGAGCAGAGGCACTGTTAGCTAGGTGTAGAGTGGCAACATTGTTAGCTAGGTGTGGAGTAGAGAAACTGTAAGCTAGGTGTAGAGCAGAGGCACTGTTAGCTAGGTGAAGAGTGGCAACATTGTTAGCTAGGTGTAGTGTGGCAACATTGTTAGCTAGGTGTAGAGTAGAGAAACTGTTCACTAGGTGTAGAGTGGCAACAATGTTAGCTAGGTGTGGAGTAGAGAAACTGTTAGCTAGGTGTAGTGCAGAGGCATTGTTAGCTAGGTGTAGAGCAGAAGCACTGTTAGCTAGGTGTGGAGTAGAGAAACTGCTAGCTAGGTGTAGTGCAGAGGCACTGTTAGCTAGGTGTGGAGTAGAGAAACTGTTAGCTAGGTGTAGCGCAGAGGCACTGTTAGCTAGGTGTAGAGTGGCAACATTGTTAGCTAGGTGTGGAGTAGAGAAACTGTTAGCTAGGTGTAGAGCAGAGGCACTGTTAGCTAGGTGTAGCGCAGAGGCACTGTTAGCTAGGTGTGGAGTAGAGAAACTGTTAGCTAGGTGTAGCGCAGAGGCACTGTTAGCTAGGTGAAGAGTGGCAACAATGTTAGCTAGGTGTAGAGTAGAGAAACTGTTAGCTAGGTGTAGAGCAGAGGCACTGTTAGCTAGGTGTAGCGCAGAGGCACTGTTAGCTAGGTGAAGAGTGGCAACAATGTTAGCTAGGTGTAGAGTAGAGAAACTGTTAGCTAGGTGTAGAGCAGAGGCACTGTTAGCTAGGTGTAGAGCAGAAGCACTGTTAGCTAGGTGTGGAGTAGAGAAACTGTTAGCTAGGTGTAGCGCAGAGGCACTGTTAGCTAGGTGTAGAGTGGCAACATTGTTCGCTAGGTGTGGAGTAGAGAAACTGTTAGCTAGGTGTAGCGCAGAGGCACTGTTAGCTAGGTGTAGAGTGGCAGCATTGCTAGCTAGGTGTGGAGTAGAGAAACTGTTAGCTAGGTGTAGAATGGCAACATTGTTAGCTAGGTGTGGAGTAGAGAAACTGTTAGCTAGGTGTAGCGCAGAGGCACTGTTAGCTAGGTGTGGAGTAGAGAAACTGTTAGCTAGGTGTAGCGCAGAGGCACTGTTAGCTAGGTGTGGAGTAGAGAAACTGTTAGCTAGGTGTAGCGCAGAGGCACTGTTAGCTATGTGTAGAGTGGCAACATTGTTAGCTAGGTGTGGAGTAGAGAAACGGTTAGCTAGGTGTAGAGCAGAGGCACTGTTAGCTAGGTGTAGAGTGGCAACATTGTTAGCTAGGTGTGGAGTAGAGAAACTGTTAGCTAGGTGTAGAGCAGAGGCACTGTTAGCTAGGTGTAGAGTGGCAACATTGTTAGCTAGGTGTAGAGTAGAGAAACTGTTAGCTAGGTGTAGAGCAGAGGCACTGTTAGCTAGGTGTAGCGCAGAGGCACTGTTAGCTAGGTGTAGAGTAGAAATACTGTTAACTAGGTGTAGCGTAGAGGCACTGTTAGCTAGGTGTAGAGTGGCAACAATGTTAGCTAGGTGTGGAGTAGAGAAACTGTTAGCTAGGTGTAGTGCAGAGGCATTGTTAGCTAGGTGTAGAGCAGAAGCACTGTTAGCTAGGTGTGGAGTAGAGAAACTGCTAGCTAGGTGTAGTGCAGAGGCACTGTTAGCTAGGTGTGGAGTAGAGAAACTGTTAGCTAGGTGTAGCGCAGAGGCACTGTTAGCTAGGTGTAGAGTGGCAACATTGTTAGCTAGGTGTGGAGTAGAGAAACTGTTAGCTAGGTGTAGAGCAGAGGCACTGTTAGCTAGGTGTAGCGCAGAGGCACTGTTAGCTAGGTGTGGAGTAGAGAAACTGTTAGCTAGGTGTAGCGCAGAGGCACTGTTAGCTAGGTGAAGAGTGGCAACAATGTTAGCTAGGTGTAGAGTAGAGAAACTGTTAGCTAGGTGTAGAGCAGAGGCACTGTTAGCTAGGTGTAGAGCAGAAGCACTGTTAGCTAGGTGTGGAGTAGAGAAACTGTTAGCTAGGTGTAGCGCAGAGGCACTGTTAGCTAGGTGTAGAGTGGCAACATTGTTCGCTAGGTGTGGAGTAGAGAAACTGTTAGCTAGGTGTAGAGTGGCAACATTGTAAGCTAGGTGTGGAGTAGAGAAACTGTTGGCTAGGTGTAGAGGAAAGGCACTGCTAGCTAGGTGTAGAATGGCAACATTGTTAGCTAGGTGTGGAGTAGAGAAACTGTTAGCTAGGTGTAGCGCAGAGGCACTGTTAGCTAGGTGTGGAGTAGAGAAACTGTTAGCTAGGTGTAGCGCAGAGGCACTGTTAGCTAGGTGTGGAGTAGAGAAACTGTTAGCTAGGTGTAGCGCAGAGGCACTGTTAGCTATGTGTAGAGTGGCAACATTGTTAGCTAGGTGTGGAGTAGAGAAACGGTTAGCTAGGTGTAGAGCAGAGGCACTGTTAGCTAGGTGTAGAGTGGCAACATTGTTAGCTAGGTGTGGAGTAGAGAAACTGTTAGCTAGGTGTAGAGCAGAGGCACTGTTAGCTAGGTGTAGCGCAGAGGCACTGTTAGCTAGGTGTGGAGTAGAGAAACTGTTAGCTAGGTGTAGCGCAGAGGCACTGTTAGCTAGGTGAAGAGTGGCAACAATGTTAGCTAGGTGTAGCGCAGAGGCACTGTTAGCTAGGTGTGGAGTAGAGAAACTGTTAGCTAGGTGTAGCGCAGAGGCACTGTTAGCTATGTGTAGAGTGGCAACATTGTTAGCTAGGTGTGGAGTAGAGAAACGGTTAGCTAGGTGTAGAGCAGAGGCACTGTTAGCTAGGTGTAGAGTGGCAACATTGTTAGCTAGGTGTAGAGTGGCAGCATTGTTAGCTAGGTGTAGAGTAGAGAAACTGCTAGCTAGGTGTAGAGCAGAGACACTGTAAGCTAGGTGTAGAGTGGCAACATTGTTAGCTAGGTGTGGAGTAGATAAACTGTCAGCTAGGTGTAGCGCAGAAGCACTGTTAGCTAGGTGTAGAGTAGAAACACTGTTAGCTAGGTGTAGTGTGGCAACATTGCTAGCTAGGTGTAGAGTAGAGAAACTGTTCGCTAGGTGTAGAGCAGAGACACTGTTAGCTAGGTGTAGAGTGGCAACATTGTTAGCTAGGTGTGGAGTAGAGAAACTGTTAGCTAGGTGTAGAGCAGATACACTGTTAGCTAGGTGTAGAGTAGAAACACTGTTAGCTAGGTGTAGCGCAGAGGCACTGTTAGCTAGGTGAAGAGTGGCAACATTGTTAGCTAGGTGTAGAGTGGCAACATTGTTAGCTAGGTGTAGAGTAGAGAAACTGCTAGCTAGGTGTAGAGCAGAGACACTGTTAGCTAGGTGTAGAGTGGCAACATTGTTAGCTAGGTGTGGAGTAGAGAAACTGTTAGCTAGGTGTAGCGCAGATACACTGTTAGCTAGGTGTAGAGTGGCAACATTGTTAGCTAGGTGTAGAGGAGAAAAACTGTTAGCTAGGTGTAGAGTGGCAACATTGTTAGCTAGGTGTAGAGTAGAGGAACTGTTAGCTAGCTGTAGAGCAGAAGCACTGTTAGCTAGGTGTAGAGTAGCAACATTGTTACCTAGGTGTAGAGTGGAGAAACTGTTAGCTAGGTGTAGAGCAGAAGCACTGTTAGCTAGGTGTAGAGTAGAAACACTGTTAGCTAGGTGTAGAGCAGAGGCACTGTTAGCTAGGTGTAGCGCAGAGGCACTGGTAGCTAGGTGAAGAGTGGCAACATTGTTAGCTAGGTGTAGAGTGGCAACATTGTTAGCTAGGTGTAGAGTAGAGAAACTGTTAGCTAGGTGTAGAGCAGAGACACTGTTAGCTAGGTGTAGAGTGGCAACATTGTTAGCTAGGTGTGGAGTAGAGAAACTGTTAGCTAGGTGTAGAGCAGATACACTGTTAGCTAGGTGTAGAGTGGCAACATTGTTAGCTAGGTGTAGAGTAGAGAAACTGTTAGCTAGGTGTAGAGCAGAGGCACTGTTAGCTAGGTGTAGCGCAGAGGCACTGTTAGCTAGATGTAGAGTAGAAATACTGTTAACTAGGTGTAGCGTAGAGGCACTGTTAGCTAGGTGTAGAGTGGCAACAATGTTAGCTAGGTGTGGAGTAGAGAAACTGTTAGCTAGGTGTAGCGCAGAGGCACTGTTAGCTAGGTGTAGAGTGGCAGCATTGCTAGCTAGGTGTGGAGTAGAGAAACTGTTAGCTAGGTGTAGAATGGCAACATTGTTAGCTAGGTGTGGAGTAGAGAAACTGTTAGCTAGGTGTAGCGCAGAGGCACTGTTAGCTAGGTGTGGAGTAGAGAAACTGTTAGCTAGGTGTAGCGCAGAGGCACTGTTAGCTAGGTGTGGAGTAGAGAAACTGTTAGCTAGGTGTAGCGCAGAGGCACTGTTAGCTATGTGTAGAGTGGCAACATTGTTAGCTAGGTGTAGAGTAGAAATACTGTTAACTAGGTGTAGCGTAGAGGCACTGTTAGCTAGGTGTAGAGTGGCAACAATGTTAGCTAGGTGTGGAGTAGAGAAACTGTTAGCTAGGTGTAGTGCAGAGGCATTGTTAGCTAGGTGTAGAGCAGAAGCACTGTTAGCTAGGTGTGGAGTAGAGAAACTGCTAGCTAGGTGTAGTGCAGAGGCACTGTTAGCTAGGTGTGGAGTAGAGAAACTGTTAGCTAGGTGTAGCGCAGAGGCACTGTTAGCTAGGTGTAGAGTGGCAACATTGTTAGCTAGGTGTGGAGTAGAGAAACTGTTAGCTAGGTGTAGAGCAGAGGCACTGTTAGCTAGGTGTAGCGCAGAGGCACTGTTAGCTAGGTGTGGAGTAGAGAAACTGTTAGCTAGGTGTAGCGCAGAGGCACTGTTAGCTAGGTGAAGAGTGGCAACAATGTTAGCTAGGTGTAGAGTAGAGAAACTGTTAGCTAGGTGTAGAGCAGAGGCACTGTTAGCTAGGTGTAGAGCAGAAGCACTGTTAGCTAGGTGTGGAGTAGAGAAACTGTTAGCTAGGTGTAGCGCAGAGGCACTGTTAGCTAGGTGTAGAGTGGCAACATTGTTCGCTAGGTGTGGAGTAGAGAAACTGTTAGCTAGGTGTAGCGCAGAGGCACTGTTAGCTAGGTGTAGAGTGGCAGCATTGCTAGCTAGGTGTGGAGTAGAGAAACTGTTAGCTAGGTGTAGAATGGCAACATTGTTAGCTAGGTGTGGAGTAGAGAAACTGTTAGCTAGGTGTAGCGCAGAGGCACTGTTAGCTAGGTGTGGAGTAGAGAAACTGTTAGCTAGGTGTAGCGCAGAGGCACTGTTAGCTAGGTGTGGAGTAGAGAAACTGTTAGCTAGGTGTAGCGCAGAGGCACTGTTAGCTATGTGTAGAGTGGCAACATTGTTAGCTAGGTGTGGAGTAGAGAAACGGTTAGCTAGGTGTAGAGCAGAGGCACTGTTAGCTAGGTGTAGAGTGGCAACATTGTTAGCTAGGTGTGGAGTAGAGAAACTGTTAGCTAGGTGTAGAGCAGAGGCACTGTTAGCTAGGTGTAGCGCAGAGGCACTGTTAGCTAGGTGTGGAGTAGAGAAACTGTTAGCTAGGTGTAGCGCAGAGGCACTGTTAGCTAGGTGAAGAGTGGCAACAATGTTAGCTAGGTGTAGCGCAGAGGCACTGTTAGCTAGGTGTGGAGTAGAGAAACTGTTAGCTAGGTGTAGCGCAGAGGCACTGTTAGCTATGTGTAGAGTGGCAACATTGTTAGCTAGGTGTGGAGTAGAGAAACGGTTAGCTAGGTGTAGAGCAGAGGCACTGTTAGCTAGGTGTAGAGTGGCAACATTGTTAGCTAGGTGTAGAGTGGCAACATTGTTAGCTAGGTGTAGAGTAGAGAAACTGCTAGCTAGGTGTAGAGCAGAGACACTGTAAGCTAGGTGTAGAGTGGCAACATTGTTAGCTAGGTGTGGAGTAGATAAACTGTCAGCTAGGTGTAGCGCAGAAGCACTGTTAGCTAGGTGTAGAGTAGAAACACTGTTAGCTAGGTGTAGTGTGGCAACATTGCTAGCTAGGTGTAGAGTAGAGAAACTGTTCGCTAGGTGTAGAGCAGAGACACTGTTAGCTAGGTGTAGAGTGGCAACATTGTTAGCTAGGTGTGGAGTAGAGAAACTGTTAGCTAGGTGTAGAGCAGATACACTGTTAGCTAGGTGTAGAGTAGAAACACTGTTAGCTAGGTGTAGCGCAGAGGCACTGTTAGCTAGGTGAAGAGTGGCAACATTGTTAGCTAGGTGTAGAGTGGCAACATTGTTAGCTAGGTGTAGAGTAGAGAAACTGCTAGCTAGGTGTAGAGCAGAGACACTGTTAGCTAGGTGTAGAGTGGCAACATTGTTAGCTAGGTGTGGAGTAGAGAAACTGTTAGCTAGGTGTAGCGCAGATACACTGTTAGCTAGGTGTAGAGTGGCAACATTGTTAGCTAGGTGTAGAGGAGAAAAACTGTTAGCTAGGTGTAGAGTGGCAACATTGTTAGCTAGGTGTAGAGTAGAGGAACTGTTAGCTAGCTGTAGAGCAGAAGCACTGTTAGCTAGGTGTAGAGTAGCAACATTGTTAGCTATGTGTAGAGTGGAGAAACTGTTAGCTAGGTGTAGAGCAGAAGCACTGTTAGCTAGGTGTAGAGTAGAAACACTGTTAGCTAGGTGTAGAGCAGAGGCACTGTTAGCTAGGTGTAGCGCAGAGGCACTGGTAGCTAGGTGAAGAGTGGCAACATTGTTAGCTAGGTGTAGAGTGGCAACATTGTTAGCTAGGTGTAGAGTAGAGAAACTGTTAGCTAGGTGTAGAGCAGAGACACTGTTAGCTAGGTGTAGAGTGGCAACATTGTTAGCTAGGTGTGGAGTAGAGAAACTGTTAGCTAGGTGTAGAGCAGATACACTGTTAGCTAGGTGTAGAGTGGCAACATTGTTAGCTAGGTGTAGAGTAGAGAAACTGTTAGCTAGGTGTAGAGCAGAGGCACTGTTAGCTAGGTGTAGCGCAGAGGCACTGTTAGCTAGGTGTAGAGTAGAAATACTGTTAACTAGGTGTAGCGTAGAGGCACTGTTAGCTAGGTGTAGAGTGGCAACAATGTTAGCTAGGTGTGGAGTAGAGAAACTGTTAGCTAGGTGTAGTGCAGAGGCATTGTTAGCTAGGTGTAGAGCAGAAGCACTGTTAGCTAGGTGTGGAGTAGAGAAACTGTTAGCTAGGTGTAGTGCAGAGGCACTGTTAGCTAGGTGTGGAGTAGAGAAACTGTTAGCTAGGTGTAGCGCAGAGGCACTGTTAGCTAGGTGTAGAGTGGCAACATTGTTAGCTAGGTGTAGAGTGGCAACATTGTTAGCTAGGTGTAGAGTAGAGAAACTGTTAGCTAGGTGTAGAGCAGAGACACTGTTAGCTAGGTGTAGCGCAGAGGCACTGTTAGCTAGGTGTAGAGTGGCAACATTGTTAGCTAGCTGTAGAGTATAGAAACTGTTAGCTAGGTGTAGAGCAGAAGCACTGTTCGCTAGGTGTAGAGTAGAAACACTGTTAGCTAGGTGTAGAGCAGAGGCACTGTTAGCTAGGTGTAGAGTGGCAACATTGTTAGCTAGGTGTAGAGTAGAGAAACTGTTAGCTAGGTGTAGAGTGGCAACATTGTAAGCTAGGTGTGGAGTAGAGAAACTGTTGGCTAGGTGTAGAGGAAAGGCACTGCTAGCTAGGTGTAGAGTGGCAACATTGTTAGCTAGGTGTGGAGTAGAGAAACTGTTAGCTAGGTGTAGAGCAGAGACACTGTTAGCTAGGTGTAGCGCAGAGGCACTGTTAGCTAGGTGAAGAGTGGCAACATTGTTAGCTAGGTGTAGAGTGGCCACATTGTTAGCTAGGTGTAGAGTAGAGAAACTGTTAGCTAGGTGTAGAGCAGAGAAACTGTTAGCTAGTTGTAGCGCAGAGGCACTGTTAGCTAGGTGAAGAGTGGCAACATTGTTAGCTAGGTGTAGAGTGGCAACATTGTTAGCTAGGTGTAGAGTAGAGAAACTGTTAGCTAGGTGTAGAGCAGAGACACTGTTAGCTAGGTGTAGCGCAGAGGCACTGTTAGCTAGGTGTAGAGTGGCAACATTGTTAGCTAGGTGTAGAGCAGTGGCACTGTTAGCTAGGTGTAGAGTATAGAAACTGCTAGCTAGGTGTAGAGCAGAAGCACTGTTCGCTAGGTGTAGAGTAGAAACACTGTTAGCTAGGTGTAGAGCAGAGGCACTGTTAGCTAGGTGTAGAGTGGCAACATTGTTAGCTAGGTGTAGAGTAGAGAAACTGTTAGCTAGGTGTAGGGCAGAGGCACTGTTAGCTAGGTGTAGAGTGGCAACATTGTTAGCTAGGTGTGGAGTAGAGAAACTGTTAGCTAGGTGTAGCGCAGAGGCACTGTTAGCTAGGTGAAGAGTGGCAACATTGTTAGCTAGGTGTAGAGTGGCAACATTGTTAGCTAGGTGTGGAGTAGAGAAACTTTTAGCTAGGTGTAGAGCAGATACACTGTTAGCTAGGTGTAGAGTGGCAACATTGTTAGCTAGGTGTAGAGTAGAGAAACTGTTAGCTAGGTGTAGAGCAGAGAAACTGTTAGCTAGATGTAGCGCAGAGGCACTGTTAGCTAGGTGTAGAGTGGCAACATTGTTAGCTAGGTGTGGAGTAGAGAAACTGTTAGCTAGGTGTAGCGCAGAGGCACTGTTAGCTAGGTGAAGAGTGGCAACATTGTTAGCTAGGTGTAGAGTGGCAACATTGTTAGCTAGGTGTGGAGTAGAGAAACTTTTAGCTAGGTGTAGAGCAGATACACTGTTAGCTAGGTGTAGAGTGGCAACATTGTTAGCTAGGTGTAGAGTAGAGAAACTGTTAGCTAGGTGTAGAGCAGAGAAACTGTTAGCTAGATGTAGCGCAGAGGCACTGTTAGCTACGTGTAGAGTGGCAACATTGTTAGCTAGGTGTAGAGTAGAGAAACTGTTAGCTAGGTGTAGAGTAGAGAAACTGTTAGCTAGGTGTAGAGCAGAGACACTGTTAGCTAGGTGTAGAGCAGAGGCACTGTTAGCTAGGTGTAGAGCGAGGCACTGTTAGCTAGGTGTGTCATATACGGCAGTATAATTGTGCTTGCGCATATACTAGTGTTATACGAGTTTTGTATATATACCTGTGTGTTGACCGGTGTTCAATAAAGCTACAGCGAAACTGGAGACGCCTCCTTCACAATCATCTGCTATCCAATAACACTGATAAAGAGAAAATGACAGTAACGCGTTACTGTGATCAGATTACTTTTTCCAGTAACGAGTAGTGTAAGGCATTACTCTACTGAAAATAGTAATCATGTTACAATTTTCCAAGCTCGTTACTTGCGTTTCATTGCTAGTAGCAACACACAGAACAGAAGGGAGGGGGAGGGGGGCGTGAATGGGTCAGTGATTGGTTGGGGTTTGGCACGAGGTGTCATTTACCATCACCGATTGGTCGCCAGCCGGCACCCGCACGGACAGATGGGAAAAAATGGAAGAGTCAACAAGCCCGGAGCATGCTGCTGCAAGCTCGTGTTCTGAAGACGGTCCCAGCTGCAAAAAGCCACTTTGGACGGGTGGAGATTCAGTCTTTATTTTCAATATGTGCAGCGAAAGGAAAATCACCTCGTAGTGCAGTGCACACTTTGCGCGGGGAGAAAGCTGCTCTCCACCGCTTCTAACACCACCTCCAACTTGAAAAAGCACTTGGAGCGACAGCACGGACACATAAAGCTCAAAATCCCAGATAAATAAGCTTGTTGCCTCGTACATAGTAGAGGAAATGCTTCCTCTTTCAACCGTCGAATCGCTGTCTTTTCGTAAGATACTCAGCAAAATAGCAGGGAGAGACCAGCCGTATTCTGACAGGAAAACTTTTGCAACGTACCTTGATAAATGTTGCGCCATGATGGAAAGTGGGCTGAAAAAAACGTTTGAGAGCATTGAGTATGTGTCAACGACCGCTGACATCTGGACGTGTCAACAGCTATATAGGCATGACTGCCCATTGGATTGATCCAAGCAACTTCCATCGTGCAAAAGAATCAAAGGACGACACACACATGACGTTGTGGCTACTGAAGTTGAGCAGGTTCACTCATCTTATGGACTGTCAGAGAAGGTCACCGCAACAGTCGCTGACAACGGCTCTGCCCTCTGGACTGAGGCCAGCCGGTCTACGGTAGCTGCAGAGCTAGTTGAAAGCATATGTGGAAAAAAGCTCATCGTGCCGACAGTAACGAGACGGGACTCTTCCCACAATGCAATGGCCCGCATCACTGAGATCCCATGCCCCAGTTAACCACTCTCTGCAGTCAGCTAGGTTTGAGAGCCTTTTCTGAGCGGGAGTATAAATTCCTTGTGGAGTACTGCACAATCACAAACCCACTTACAAAAGCTTTGGACCGATTACAAGGTGAGATTAAGTGTACGTAGGTTCCTGTTAACCTATGGCTTCTTGCCTTTCCTTTTTTTTTTGACTGTTGAACATTTGAATCAAACAAGTAATTCTTGATTCATATTCATTGATTCCAGGTGAAAACGATTGCTTTTATGGAAATCTACTACCGACACTGGAGGCTCTGATGTCAAAGACCCTGGCTTTGCGTGCCGGCCTCTCCCAGATGACGGTAGATCTGCCTGATGTCATAGTGCAGGTAGGCCGTGTGTGTGTGTGTGTGTGTGTGTGTGTGTGTGTGTGTGTGTGTGTGTGAGACTTACTGACTGTAACTTTGTGTGATATGAGAGAAACCTGTCAGATGCACAATTGCACATCCCTCCACTATCACAGATGCTGTCAGATGCTTCCACGATCACAGTTTTCTAAACTCCACACTGAAATGAGCTCTTAGAGAGTGTAAGATTTGTGTACTGGTACTGTGTTTCTGAAGACCTGGTATAGTCAATATGCCTGTTGCATCATCCACCTGTCAACTCCTTCCACAGGAAAGCGTGTTTTGTCCTCTTAAAGAGAAACATCTCATTTTGAAATCTCTTTCTCAGGCCGGCAAAAGCCGCTTTGCCTCTGTTTTGGACAGCAGGGAGGCTCTCCTGGCTGCTGTCACTCTGCCGAAGTTTAAGATGCGGTGGCTGAGGGAAGAGACCAGGAGAGAGGCCCTAAGGACTCTGCTGGTAACAGAGTGTTGTGCTTCCCCCGTGGCTGCCCCCAACAACGAGGAGCAGGAGGTCAGGCCTCTACAGCTAAGTCCAGCCTCCAGCAGCAGCGAGGATGACTTTTCTGTGTTTGAGGGAGAGCAGGATTCAGGATCTCTTGGTCCTGAAAGGGAGGTGATGGACTACCTGAATACTGGGTCAGAGATGGGGTTCCTGGACAACTTCCCCAGAATTAAGAACCTGTCTTTAAAATACAATGCGGCACCAGCATCCAGTGCTCCGGTAGAGAGGCTATTCAGCCTGGGGAGCCTTGTTCTGACTCCGAGGAGGAGCAGGTTGGGAGACGAGCGTTTGAGAGACTCCTCCTTATGAGGTATAACCACTGCTCTGACGAGAATTACAACAAATAAGCTGACACATTCAGAAGTTCATATCTTGCCCCAGAAAGATGCACTACAGTAGTTGGAAATGCCAACTGTATTTTCATTGATGTGTTTTGAGGCTATTGTATGTGCTTTAAGTAATTTCAACAACCTGCCTCTCCTCTGCGCTGTGCTTTGCTGTTGTTTTTGACAGTTTACCTCTCCTCTGCACAGTGCTGGTAAGGCCAGTCTTTTTTATTTATGGATATATTTTTTGAGGAAGTTAATATTTCTTTGTTTGTACTTGTTATAAATTGACAATCAAATTGATTGATTGTTTGCACTAGACAGTGTTTATTAAACATTAAGGAAGTTAATATTTGTTTGTACTTGATTGTACAAGTACACTTGTTTGTACCTATTTGCAGTAGACAGTGTTTGTTAATTGAGGGAGTTAAGCAGCATACCTGCACCAGTATTGGCAGGGCCAGTCTGTTGTTGGCGTAATAAAGACCCTCAAGAAGACTCCTCCTGTGTCTGTTCTCCTTCCATCTTATGCATCTCAGGCAATTTTAGAGTAAGTAGAAAAAAAAATGTAACGAGTAATATAACCAGTTACTTTCTCCAGGGAGTAATATAGTAATGTAAGGCATTACTATTTTTGAGAGTAATATGTAACGTGTAATATATTACTTTTTTAAGTAGCGAGCCCCAACACTGCTGACCACAGAGCGATCCATATAAGCATCCAGTTTAGTGCGTCTGATACAATCCGCAGATCTGCTACTGGAAATGAAACAGTTCCCTGTTGAAGCAGGAAAAGGTTCAGACTGACATGATTCATTTAATCACTCGTTTTTACAACGAGGCTAAAAGGGAAAAATCCTACAACACTAACTGGGAACTACTTAAGTTTGAGTCAGGAAAAGTCTTCAGACAGTAAACAGGAGCATTTATTGCCAAAGCTAAAAGAGCAGAAGAGAAAGTCACAAGTAAAACGTCTTCTTCTTATCAGAGACCCCCGGTGAAGCTTCAGAGGAGGACGAGCTGCTTCTATCGGACCTCCAGAACAAATCAGACGAGTTGTATGGACAAAAAGCAGAGGAGCCTTTGTCAGGTCCAGGAAGAGATGGCTGGAGGAGGGGAGCAAAGTCCTGCCGACTGTTTCCCTCCTGAAAAATACCGATCCAAAACCAATCCCATCCATAATTTAAATATTAATGGGCTCGTTACTGATGACGAGAAATCAATTGCAGACTTCTGTTCCAGATTTTATAGCAGTTTATACAGCTGACAATCTAATGAAGAAGCCACCAGTCAGTGTGTAAACTCAGTAAATCAGGTGAGAAAGATTGATCTGGCAGGTACAGATCAGTGTGACGCCCTCTTACAGTGGCAGAGGTCACTGATTCCATCGCTCTGCTCAGAAACAATAAATCTCCGGCACTGACGGTTTAACTGCAGAGTTTTATAAAGCCTTCTCAGATCAGTCAGCCCGTTTTTACTGCAGGTTTTTACGGAGAGTCTAGAGAACGATGCCCTTCCTCCTGGTCTCACTCAAGGTCTGCTCACATTGATCCCCAAACCTAGAAAAGACGCTTGTTATTGACAGCTGGAGACCCATTTGTCTGCTGAGTAACGATTATAAAATGATGGCGTTAATATTTGCCAGGAGAATTAAAGTAGCTGTTGACACAATGATAGCTGAGACACAGTCGGGCTTTATGAGGAACAGGCACCTCTCTAATAATATCAGACTAGTATCAGATATTCTTGACTACTCTGAGCTGATATCTGAAGACGGCTTCATCCTCTTCTCAGATTTCTATAAGGCCTTTGATGCAACACAACACCGATTTATTTTTCTCTAAAAGACGCCGGTCAGATACCTGTCGCCATTCATGTGATGAAGCAGCTTTCAGAGGCCTCTGGTCTGTCTGAGTATAAATAAATGTGAACTGCACCTTTAAAAGGTTGTAATACGGACTTCCGGTTCCGGCCATGCCCGAGTCAGTCGCCTAAGCAGAACGCTCTGCCCGAGTTCGGTCTAAAATAGCCTGAAAAACAACCATATCCCACTCACAACTTTAAAGTGACCACGAAAATGAGCTCAAGCCAAAAACAGACTAAAATGGACACCAGAGCCGGGAAAAATGATGACCCGAAGACGAAACAAAAGCAGCTAACACTTGATGCTAATTTAGCCAACAGTGAGCCGGGAGCCGAACAGCTAATGCTAAAAGAGCTCCGGAAATTCAGACAAGAGTCCGGGGAGGCACAACGACACATTCAAGACTCCCAGACACGGATGGAGACGTCTATGGCCGAAATTAAACAGTGGATAGACACACTTGAGGAGAGGTTGTCATCTACCGAAACCAGAGTGAGTAACACCGAAGACCGGGGCCTGCGGCAAGAAAGAGCGCTAGCTTACCTGCTAAGTAAGGATGCAAAGCTAACCGCCAGACAGGATGACCTGGAAAACAGGCTCCGCAGGAACAACATTAGAGTGTATGGAATACCCGAAGATGCGGAGGGTAAAGAGATGATTCCGTTCATAACTAATCTCTTTAAGTCAACTCTAAAACTGCAGGAAGATATGAACATATGTCTGGAGAGGGCTCACAGGGCCATAACACCGAAGCCGAAGCCGACAGCGCCGCCGAGATCGATAATAGTGCGGTTTTTGGACTTTAAAGTTAAACAAACAGTGCTCCATCAAGCCTGGGCCCAGCGGGACGTGGAGTTTCAGGGGAAAAAGGATTATTTTGACCAAGACTACTCCCCGGATGTCCTGAGAAAGAGAAAGCAAGTGCGTGAAGTCATTAAAAAGCTCAGGGAACGCAACATCAGAGCTCAAGCACCTTACCCGGCACAACTAAGGGTATTTTTGGACACTGGGGTCAAAACCTTCCCCTCTCTTTGTGAAGCTCAACCAACTCTGCAGGAGCTAGGAGTGGAAGTAGACGTGGATGAACGGGACCTCCTGGAGAGAGAACTACTACAGGACAGATGGCTGACCCAGGGCAGACAGGGGAAAAAGGGACTGATCCTGACTCCCAAGGAAATCAAGACCATTATGAGCTGTGTAGATCATCACAGAAACGAATGAGTCTCAAATTAACTCCGCAGGAACCAGGAATGGAAGTAGACTTGAATGAGTGGGACATCTTAGAGAGAGAGCTACTACACAGATCGACACTGAGAGGTTTGATAATAAGAAAGTAGATATTTTGTTTTCTCCTTTTTCATTAAAGTTTAATTGGAGAAGGTAACGTGAGTGTAGTAAAAGCATATTAAACTTAAATTGTTTACGGGCTCAAAAAAATCAAAATCAAGAGCTTGGGCAAGATTTATTTTTATTTTATTTTTATTTTTTTATTACAGACTGATTTGGGCACTTAATGCAGCAGAGTTTGGACATTGCGTGGACTGCTGCTCACACACTTTGTGTTCCCCTCCCAGGGAGTCTAATCTCCCTGCCCGGACATCAGGGGTGGGTTATACATGGACTGTTAACCATATGTCTCTTTAAAGAGGGTAACCCATGGTTTCTTTGGAAGTTCTATCAAGTTATCGGTTGGTTTTGGTGTTTCATATGTTCTCTGTTTTACGGCAAGGTGACTCTAAGTACTATTTTCGGTTGTAAATGTACCAAGACACTTAAGAGAGAGAGAAATGGTGAATTATATTATCTTTTTCTTTTCTTCTTTCCATATAGTAGAATATGACCACTTTGAAATGTGTTAGTTACAATGTAAATGGACTAAATCACCCTATAAAGAGGAAAAAAATATTGGCACAATTAAAAAGGTTGGAATGTTCGATAGGATTATTGCAGGAAACCCATTTAAATGAGGAAGAACATGCTAAGTTAAAAAAGGGGTGGGTGGGACAGGCATTTAGCGCATCATACGAAAATCATAAGAAAAGGGGAGTAACGATTCTCTGCCATAAATCTTTATGTTTGGTCCCAGAAAAGGTTCTCCGGGACAAAAAGGGTCGCTGGGTCATGGTCATAGGTTCCATTGGAGAACTTTTATTGACAATTATGAATATCTATGCACCCAATGAGGATGATCCAGGGTTTTTTAAGGTGGTGGCTCAACTCCTGGCAGGGAACTCAAAAGGAACAATAATATTAGGGGGTGATTTTAATTGCGTGATAAACAAATGCATAGATAAATTTCCATTCGAACAAAAATATCAAATATCCAAATCCAAAGCAGTCTGCAATATGCTGGATGAACTCGGACTGGTTGACATTTGGCGTGTAAAAAACCCCAAGACCAGAGACTATACCCACTTCTCGAGAGTCCACAAGAGTCACTCAAGAATAGACTATTTTTGTATCTCGAAACAAGAAGCCCATAGAGTGGATGAATGCCACATTGAACCTCAAACTCTTTCAGATCATGGTCCAGTGGTCATGTCGTTATGTATGGATCAGAATAAGACTCAGAAATTATGGAGATTAAATGTGTCACTTTTAAATAACTTGGAGGTGGTTCAGGATATAAAAAACGAATTAAAAAATTTCTTGGACACAAACGACAATAACGAAGTCTCCCCTTCCACCTTGTGGGACACAGCGAAAGCAGTGTTAAGGGGCAAAATTATATCAATATCCTCTAAATTAAAAAAGGAGCGTGAAAAAGATCAAAGATTATTAGAAGAACAAATTAAGAAATTAGAGACAGAACACAAAAAAACAAATAATGACACTATTTTCATAGAGCTAAGTAAGTGTAGACAGCAATTAAATGATTTACTAACATACAAAGCGGAGGGGGCCTTACGCTTCACTAATCAGAAGTATTATGAACAAGGGAACAAAGCAAGCAGGCTGCTTGCTTTCCAATTAAGAAAAGCACAAGCAAGCCGAACAATACAAAAAGTTACATGCCCAAACTCAAAAAATTTGGTGTCTCATCCCAAAGCAATAGCCAACGCTTTTTCTAAGTATTATGAACAACTTTATGATTCAACAACCTCCCCCAACAAATTAGGAAAAATTAAACAACTTCTCCAACAAATTACTCTTACCAAACTGGACCAAAAGGAATCTAAAGCTATAGTTGAAACTATCACGGAAGAGGAAATTAAAAACACTATTAAAAAGCTCAAAAACAACTAATCGCCAGGCCCGGACGGGTTCCCCGGGGAGTTCTATAAATGTTTTCAAGCCGAGATCGTTCCCCTTCTACATAAAGTATATAACTATGCGCTGAATGCTAGAGACCCACCTAGAACATGGGGAGAAGCAGTGATCTCGGTCATACACAAAGAAGGGAAAGATCCCACACATTGTGCCTCATATAGGCCGATAAGTTTGTTATGCAATGACGTTAAGATATTGAGCTCTATAATAGCAAGAAGACTCCAGAAGATCATTAATAAGTTGATTAACCCAGATCAGACGGGCTTTATACCTGGAAGACTGGGAATAAACAACATTAGGCGCACGCTTAATATAATATCAACTGCCCAATCACAGTCTCACCCATCAATGCTTCTCGGTCTTGACGCCGAGAAGGCATTTGATCGGGTGGACTGGCTGTTTCTGGAGCATGTCTTAAGTAAAATGGGATTTGATGAAACATTTATTGAGTGGTTCGAAGTCCTATATAAAAACCCCACTTCTAGGGTTCGTGTTAACGGTCATATCTCAGATAGTTTTCCACTAAAAAGAGGAACGCTTTCTTGGCATTTCAGATAAGACAAAAGAGCACAAATTATCATTATACGCAGATGATGTCATTTTGTACATTAGGGATCCTAGCTCTTCTATACCCGAACTTTTAAAACTTTTGAAAGACTTTGGTGTGGCCTCAGGATATAAGGTCAACGAATCGAAATCTGAAGCCATGATGTTGAATGGGCGATGGCCATCAGAACTATCTGACAAGATCAAATTTAATTGGTCACCTCAGGGATTTCGATACCTGGGAATAACTATTTCCTCGGATGCTACTCAACTGTATAATTTGAATTATGGGAAATTAATAGAACAGAAACGAAAGGACCTGGAAAGATGGGAATTATTGCCATTATCCTTCTTTGGTAGGATTGAGACAGTCAGAACAAATATTCTACCCAGACTGTTATATTTGTTTTTATCTCTTCCTATTTGGATTTCAGCGACTAAATTAAAAAAACTACAAAAAAGGATTTCTTCTTTTATTTGGCAGAAAAAGAAACCTAGAATAAAATTTACACACTTGACTAGCAGTAAAGCAAGCGGTGGTCTAAATGTACCAAATTTCAAATTATATTACTGGGCTGCACAATTACACGGGGCAGTAGAATGGTTAAAACAAAATAAAGAAACAACATGGCTATCTTTAGAGCAAAATTCATGCCCTGGAGTCTCACTACAAGTATTACCATTCTGCTCAAATGAGATATGGACAAAGAATAAAATTTCAAATATCTGGATGAAGTGTACACGCAAGGTTTTAGTTTCTGTAAGGAAAAAAATAAATGCTCCACAGTCTATATCTAGAGCAATGAAAATTTCTGAGATAATAGATTTCAAACCTAGACACCTTGATTCAAGATTTAAAGAATGGGAAAATAAGGGCCTTATTTTTATTGATGACTTATTTGATGGTGAAACCCTCAAGTCATTTATTCACTTACAAGAACAATTTGGTTTGATATCCACAGATTTCTACAGGTTTCTGCAGTTGAGAAGCTATCTGACTTCACATAAAGAATGGCAGTCTCTTACATTACAGCCTTCTGAGTTAGAACTGTTCTTCATCAGGACTATAAAGAAAGGGGATGGAAAAAAAATTGTTTCACATTTATATAAATTACTACAGACAAGTGTAACGGGGAGCTCTTTTGGAGTAAAGGAAAAGTGGGAATTAGAAATGAATGTCGTGATTGAAGACCAAATTTGGGAACAAGTGTGTGAGAACGGGCATAAACTGACCAGCAGCCCCACGTGGAAAGAATTCATATGGAAAGTGAATCTCCGCTTTTTCAAAACCCCATTTATCATCTCTAAATTTGACAAAACAAAGACAAATCTTTGTTGGAGACAATGCGGACAAATTGGAGATCACACACATATTTTCTGGGATTGTCCTAAACTGAAAATGTATTGGGAGGGGATCGGGGCGGAACTTTCTAACATCTTACAAATTAGTATAAAGAATGACCCGCTGGTCTTTGTTCTTGGAGTGCTTCCCTATGACTTTTTATGTAAAGAAAAAATGTACCTACTCAAAATCCTCATAATGGTGGCAAAAAAGATGATAACTATGTCCTGGTGTAAACCATTACCCCCGACCGTTGACCAATGGAAAGAGCGACTTATCAGGGTATATACAATGGAAATAATAACGGCTAGGCTCAATCTTGACGTGGCCTTATTCAAGAGGAGGTGGAATCCACTAATTACTTACTTTGGACTAACATTACAGGACACCTAGGTGATCCAGCATCATAGAGGCAATTTCAGGCCTGGACCCTCTAAAGTAAAAGGGTGTGTTTTTGTTATGTTTTCATTTCATAAATATCAACCATTCACCATGGTAATTCTACTCAATCTTATTTACACATAATTATTAATAATATTATTTATCCAATCATGTACTTTAAGTATCAGGTCTCTGACACTGTTATAAGAATATGGAACCACCTTGCCGACAGGTTTTCTTTTTTCTTTTCTTTTTTTCTCTTTCTTTTTACTCAGATATGGAACAAAAGAATGTAAAGCTTTTAAAAAGGAAAACTTCTGTAAATATGTTTAAGTATGTAAAGCTTGAAACATCAATAAACATATTTGTTCAAAAAAAAAAAAAGGTTGTAATACACAAACTATTTGCAACATGACGATCAAGGAAGAAGTCACATACTTGGGTGTTCTTGTTGCTAAAGACCAGAAGGCGAGATGTCCTTTAAACGTGTCTCCATCATTAAAAAGTCAACACACAGTGAACGAGTGGCTGCAGAGGGACTCATCTCTAACAGGCAGAGTGTTGCTGCAGGCTGAAGGATATCTGGGCTCACATACGCAGCTCTCTCTTCACACCTGGACACGGACATTTGGAAAGACGTTGACAGGAAGCGTTTTGACTTCATCTGGAAAAATCCTGCACATTAGATCAAAACAAGTGTCGTTGTGAGTAATTATGAATCCGGTGGGCTCAACTTTCTGGACTTTAACACACTGAACAAGACTTTTAAGACACATCGGGCTCAGCACGTTGTAAAACACCCTGCTGTCTCAGTGTGGACTTTTATTCCCCACTATATATTCTCTGCTTTGCTGCTCTGAGCTTTGTTTTGAACTGTAATCACAATGTGGACAAACTCCCTGTGAGACTGTCCACTTTCCATAAGCAGCTCCTTTTAGCACGGCCTCTCATTTATCAGCACAGTTTCTCAGCTCACAGGTTTCTGATCTGGAATAACAGATATTCTGCATAAAAACAAGTGGCTCTTTTCTGAGAGTCGGGTCCAGAACCAGGTTTAAATTCAGCAGTAAAAACCTGATTTTGTAGCTTTTCTCCATGAAGTTGTACATTATATGAATTTAATTTCTGGCTCCAGCGACAGAAAGGCAGTTAAACTGTCACCATATGCTCTTTCTCTGCCACTATATAACTTATAAGCTTCTGGCAACATGTTGTTTCTGCTGTTTATATGTGACATGTTCCTTCATTATCACATGCACATGTTTCTATAAGTCACATCTGAATTATAAACCCCTTTTTGCAATGAAGCTGACGGACCAATCAGAGGCCGGTAAAGTCAGCTGTGAGATGATGTCACAGAAGCTGCTGTGTGACTATTATTCCTGTTTCCTTGGAGGAGACGAGCTCCATTAAAGATCCACTGTTGGACTGTCGGCCACCACGTCCGCTGAGAGTCGATAAAACTGCAGAAATTGATAAACTGCTCTAATTTGAATTGTTTTGATATATGGAGGTATAGAAATCCTGACAAGAGTCAGTTTACATGGCAAACAACAGACTTGAGCAAACAGTCAAGAAGAGATGTTTGGTTGATATCTTCAGTTACGGATGTTTATATTGAACCCTCTGTACTTACAGACCATCAGCTGATAAACATCTCAGTTCATCTTAATAACACAACAGATCAGGATCAAAGTGGAAATTAAATAACATCTGTTAGAAGATAAACAGTTTCTAAGCATAAGTTAACTATTAATGAAAGCTGGAGAAAGGCTAAAGCACTGAACTCCTTCGGAGAGCAATGGGAAGTTTTGACGTATCAAATGAGAAGACTAGCAGCCCACAGAGGGGAAGAAATGGCAAAAGACAAGCGCATAATGGAGGATAATATAACAAAAAAGATCATTATGATGTATGAATCAACAAGATGGAGAAAGTGTGACTACATTACAATCACAACTATCAGATCTGTGAAGATGAAGCGAGGGGGCCTTTGTAAGATCTAGAAGAAAATGGACGGAGGAAGGTGAAAAGAACAAAATACTTTTTCAATGTGGAAAAAAGAAATGCAGAAACCTCCTCAGTAATTACATTAAACATCAGTGGCCAGATTACAGACAACGGCAGGGAAATATCTCACTTTGTCAAGAACTTGTATGAAAACCTGTTCAAGAAAAAAGTGAATTCATGTGAGTCGCTCTCATGTTTCAGGTCTATAGACGGGGATGTAAAACGAACAGACGAAGAACAGGAAAGTGTGTGATCAGGATGTTACTCAAGAAGAAATCAGTGTTTGTATTTCTAAGTTAAAGGATGATGAGTCTCCTGGGAACGATGGTTTAACTAGTGAGTTTTATAAAATCTTCAAAGAAGAGATTTCAGTTCATGTTTATCAGGAAGCTTTGTCTGTGGGAAGACTGCCGCCATCAGTCTCAAGGCCTCATTACACTGATCCCCAAACCTGGGAAAGACCCAGTGTGTGTTGAAGACTGGAGGCCAATTACTTTAATTAATAATGATGTTAAGTTAGTATCACTTATTTTTGCTCAAAGGCTCAAACACAGTGTTTAACATAAACTGGATGAAGAGATGTCTGCAGGGAGAAAGTAAATGATGGTACATTAAACCAGAACTTATTTTCCAGAAGATCGGGGGATTGAATTTCTTTTAAACTGTTATTACAGTGTTGATAAACTTCCTGTCAATCTGGCAAGTTTTCACAAACAAGCTTTACTTTCTTGGATGTTTTTCAAGAGACGGTTTGACCGAAATATCTTGTTTGTGACGCAGTTATTGAATGAAAATGGACATTTGTACAACTACACTGAGTTTTTAAAAAAGTATGCAACTCCTATCACACCTGAAGAATTGGCCATAATATTCGACGCTACAAGGATGAAATTTTGATTTCAGAGGTGGGGACACAAGTTCTTCTAGTTTTCTATCGCTACTTTTAGGTTCACTGTTCCCTTTTTTGGTTTGAATGGTTGTAAAGCATGTAGCAAAACATTACCACCCAATTCTGTGTTTCACCTTGTTAGTCAACTTCACTCCAACTCAGTACCACAAATTTTACACTTATTTTTGGGATATATGGTAAACAGACGTTATTTCTGCTCCTCCATCTTGTGCTCCTTTACATCCACACATCCCTGCCTGCTGCTGATCCAGCGAAGATAAACATAACAAAAGGTGGAATATCTATGAGCAACTTATAATTTAATTAATTACAATAATGACAACAAATATTGCCAAATAAGCTAGTTTATGTCACTCCCTCCCTACTGTGAGTTCCTGACCCAGCTCATGAACTCTCTGCTTAGTCGCTACTGCTTCTTACCAGTGAAATAATACATTCACACATTCACACAGACTTTTCAGTTCAGCGGCCTCAATATAAAACTGTACCTGGCCAGTTTGCTTCTTTCATCTGACAAAATATAAGATGCATGGTGTTTGAACTGTGAAAGCTCTGATACAGATCATCACCCCGACACTTGTCACAATGCTTAATCTCATGACTAACATGTTTATTCTTTCAACCTCACCTGAGTCTCCAGCTTCTCCTCCTCTACCTCCTCCAGCTTCTCCTCCTCTACCTCCTCCAGCTTCTCCTCCAGCTTCTCCTCCTACATCTCCTCCAGCTTCTCCTCCTCTACCTCCTCCAGCCTCTCCTCCTCTACCTCCTCCAGCTTCTCCTCCTCTACCTCCTCCAGCTTCTCCTCCATCTCCTCCAGCCTCTCCTCCATCTCCTCCAGCCTCTCCTCCTCTACCTCCTCCAGCTTCTCCTCCTCTACCTCCTCCAGCTTCTCCTCCATCTCCTCCAGCCTCTCCTCCATCTCCTCCAGCCTCTCCTCCTCTACCTCCTCCAGCCTCTCCTCCTCTACCTCCTCCAGCTTCTCCTCCTCTACCTCCTCCAGCCTCTCCTCCTCTACCTCCTCCTACATCTCCTCCAGCTTCTCCTCCTCTACCTCCTCCAGCCTCTTCTCCATCTCCTCCAGCCTCTCCTCCTACATCTCCTCCATCTTCTCCTCCTCCAGCTTCTCCTCCTCTACCTCCTCCAGCTTCTCCTCCTACATCTCCTCCAGCTTCTCCTCCTCCATCTCCTCCAGCTTCTCCTCCATCTCCTCCAGCCTCTCCTCCTACATCTCCTCCATCTTCTCCTCCTCCAGCTTCTCCTCCTACATCTCCTCCAGCTTCTCCTCCTACATCTCCTCCAGCTTCTCCTCCTCCATCTCCTCCAGCTTCTCCTCCATCTCCTCCAGCCTCTCCTCCTACATCTCCTCCATCTTCTCCTCCTCCAGCTTCTCCTCCTCCATCTCCTCCAGCTTCTCCTCCTCTACCTCCTCCAGCTTCTCCTCCTCTACCTCCTCCTACATCTCCTCCAGCCTCTCCTCCTACATCTCCTCCAGCTTCTCCTCCTCTACCTCCTCCAGCCTCTCCTCCTACATCTCCTCCAGCTTCTCCTCTACCTCCTCCAGCCTCTTCTCCTCCATTTCCTCCAGCCTCTCCTCCTCCATCTCCTCCAGCTTCTCCTCCTACATCTCCTCCAGCCTCTCCTCCTCTACCTCCTCCAGCTTCTCCTCCTCCATCTCCTCCAGCTTCTCCTCCTCCATCTCCTCCAGCTTCTCCTCCTCTACCTCCTCCAGCTTCTCCTCCTCCATCTCCTCCAGCTTCTCCTCCTCTACCTCCTCCAGCTTCTCCTCCTACATCTCCTCCAGCTTCTCCTCCTCTACCTCCTCCAGCTTCTCCTCCTACATCTCCTCCAGCTTCTCCTCCATTTCCTCCAGCCTCTTCTCCTCCATTTCCTCCAGCCTCTCCTCCTCCATCTCCTCCAGCCTCTCCTCCTCCATCTCCTCCAGCTTCTCCTCCTACATCTCCTCCAGCTTCTCCTCCTCTACCTCCTCCAGCTTCTCCTCCAGCTTCTCCTCCTCTACCTCCTCCAGCTTCTCCAGCTTCTCCTCCTACATCTCCTCCAGCTTCTCCTCCTCTACCTCCTCCAGCTTCTCCTCCTACATCTCCTCCAGCTTCTCCTCCTCTACCTCCTCCAGCTTCTCCTCCAGCTTCTCCTCCTCTACCTCCTCCAGCTTCTCCAGCTTCTCCTCCTACATCTCCTCCAGCTTCTCCTCCTCTACCTCCTCCAGCTTCTCCTCCTCTACCTCCTCCAGCTTCTCCTCCTCTACCTCCTCCATCTCCTCCAGCCTCTTCTCCTCCATCTCCTCCAGCCTCTCCTCCTCTACCTCCTCCAGCTTCTCCTCCTACATCTCCTCCATCTCCTCCAGCTTCTCCTCCTACACCTCCTCCAGCCTCTTCTTCATCTCCTCCTTAGTTTCACAATAATCATGAGTTTGGATATAAAATCTCATTTGTAATCTGAGGTTTCATTGAGTTTTTCTCTAAATCTTTCATTGTTGGTGTTTTTTAAACACTTGCTGCCTTTCAACATAAAAATAATACATGAAAATAAGTTTCTCTCTTTGGTATTAAATATAAGCTTTTTAAAATCTTTGCATTGTTGAGGCTCTACAGTTGTAATAATAATAATAACAATAATAATAATAATTCATTTGATTCATCAGCACTTTCAGTACAACTCAAAGACACTGAGACACTGAGAGCTGTGTAATTGATGAGGAGGACCTTGAAGTGGACATGCTGCTTTATTGGGAGCCAGTTGCAGGATGGTGGAACTGACACTGTGACTTCTAAAGAAGTCTCTTATGTCCACTCTTCTTTTTTTAGACATCCTGGCTGCGCCTAATTACCAAACACACACACACACGCACACACGCACGCACACGGACACCGACTCAAACGTTCATGTGAATGAAGCCTCTGGTGTTACAATCCTTCCAGCTGACGTGACCCAGCAGAACAAACGCCCAACTCACCGCGGCAGATTAATAAGGTTCCTGGGCAGCGAGCAGACCGGTGTGCAGGCGAGGTGGAGAAGAGAAGAAGAAGAAGGAGCGGCAGAGCTTAAACTAGAAAAAAGATATAATTCTCACTTATGGTGAGAAAACTGAAGGGAAAGGAATTGTTTTTGTTCAATCTGTTTATTTTACAAGGACAATATTACATCCATAAATGCAAATGGTCATCAACAAAACACATTTTCATGAATTTAAACCAGAAACCAGATTTTACATGCAGCTGCTAAAAAACATGAAAGACAAAAGCTGTAAGAACCCAGGGTCCGTTTCACAAAGCAGGTTTAGTGGTGTAATATAGTTCTGCCGCCTGTTTTTTGAGAAAATCATTGCAAAAATCAGTCAGTAGGCGACATTAGAAGTTATATTAGGTGGCGACTGTTTTCACTCCCATGTCCTTTTGATAATGATCCGTGGATGAAGGTGCAGCATTACTGCGCAGAGGATGGAGATGATCATCAGACCGCGCATAGATGTTCTTGCATTTCCAGACCTTTTTGAGCGGTACCGTTTCACGTCACAGTCCATCATTTACATACACAACCTGATCCGTCCTTACATTCCCAACATTACCAACCGAAGTCCTGCTCTCACATCCAGCAGATGTTGTGTGTTGCGCTGCGGTTTTTTGCAAATGGGAGTTTTTTATACAACGTCGGAGATGCAGAGCACTTTACAAAAGTAAAGAAAAGTCATGAAAGGGAAATACATATTTTTATGAATAGGCTTAAAATACATATATAGGTCTAGGCATATTACATTTTGTAAAAGCACTTGTGTCTTGGGGGTGAGCTCAGAGGATGAGCTCAGCCACTGGCCTTCCTAAACTCTGGCTTAGGGCCAGCTGCTCCTCTGTTAGAGGTGCGGTGCTGCGCCACCAGCAGCATCTGCTTTCTTTCTGTTGGCTGAGTAAGTCTGTGTTAGTTTAAACAGGCTTAATTATTCAGCAGAACATGATATAGATGAGAAGACATGTATGTGTGTGAAAACAGCATTATGTTGGAGATAAAACAACTACAGTCAAACAGCCACTTAATATTCACTTTACAATGTAAAACATGATTAAATGAGGTCCCCCGTGAGATTATGCTGAGGTCTCACCTGTTTGAACAATGTTTTTATGTTTCATCTTAAGCTGCTTACACTTCCTTCTAAAAACGTGCTCAAACTCACCGTATGAGCGCATTAATAAAAATTTTTTAAAAAACGTAGCCCTCCTCTTCCCCGTTGCCATGGTGACTCGTCCAATCGGGGCTCCATTGACGCTGTCTTTTTATACTTGTGGCGCACGCGCTGAACTCCAGGTGAAACTACTCCGAGTTGATCAAACTCAAATCAGCTGTTCTGGAACCGAAAACTCAGAGTTTCTATCTCAGAGTAGATCAACTCAGAGTTCAAGGTTAGACTCAGAGTTTGTTGAACCTGCTTTGTGAAACGGAGCCCTGGACTACTACTTATAATAATCATAATAATAATAATAATAATAATAATAATAATAACAATAATAATAACAATCAAAATCACCACTATTATTATCTCTTATCGGGCTGAGAAGAAAACAATCCAAGTGTGGTCTCCCTTTAAGATCCAGGTGGACCAGGGCCTGACAGGTCCAACAGTGGCACTCGTCCCCCTGAGGGACAGGGAGGTGGTCCTCTGCTGCTGGACCCTCTGACCCGCCGTCTCACAACCATCTGTCCCACCAACAACTCTGTTTGATGCATGTGAACAAATACACTGATATTACACTGAGGAGCTGCGTGTGTGTGTGTGTGTCATCATCCTGATCAATACCTGGTGGGATGAGAGGGGACAAATACCTTAATGAGGGAAATATTGATGACATCACCTGCATCGATCCTCCAGCAGCAGAAATCATGTGTCTGAACATCAACAGGAGGAACAGCTGATCAACGTCATCGATCATTTAAACCTCCTGACTCGTTTCCTTTGGGCACTTTATAACGACCAACGTATTGTTACAGTGACGTCACTGCGTCCATGGATATGTTTGTGCCCCCCCCCCCCCAGCTGTTTCCGGTTTAAGTTAACTTTCACTTTCACTGCTCCTCGTGTCGCAGCAGCTTCTTCTCTCCGTCTAAAGGTAATTTAACGGACATTTGAGATGTTTCACACTTTAATGACTCTGCGCATCTTGTCTCTGTTCACTTTTGTCCGCTTGTTGCGCTAAAAACAGCAGAAATCCTCGTTCAGACTGAACAAACTTCATAAAGTCACCTCAGAGGGAACCGCTCACAGCGGCTCTCCGCCATTTTGTGTGTGAAATGAGAGTAGAAGTGGAGTTAGTTGGTCAGTATGTGAGCACAGAGTGGTTGTCAGTGTGTAGCTCCACTTACTGATGACTGAAGGCAGCTTTTCCTGCCTGAATCAGCCTGTGGAGGAGGCCGAGACGAGCCGCCGCTCTCCCGCTGTCTGACGCACTGAACGCGGCTGCAGAGCAGCTGTTCGCCTGGATGCGGGAGCTGGAGGTGCTGAGGGGGCTGCAGCACCCCCTAAAACGAGGCTGTAACATGGGCCGAACTTACAAGAAGGCCCGAACCATTCAGAATTTGTCATCGACAGCGTTTCACACAGTTTATAAAGGTCCTCTTAACTCAACAACTCACAAAATGGAGCGATTTTTCAAGGGAGTCTGGGGACTTCCTGTCCCTCCTCCTCTCCCTGCTGCTGCTGACTGCAGCTGATGTGACTTATAATATGTTGGTGTTCAGGTTCTTGTTCATAATGATCAGATACATGTTATCCTGGAGGTTCACATGAGTCCAAACACAGGAATGTGGCCCACCATTTACTATGACGTCATCATACAGACTGAGCCCTCAGCACCAGCTGCATGAAGTGGAAACACGTGACTGAAGTACCTCAGGATTGTAGTTCCGTGTAGTACTCGAGTAAATGTACTTTCCTCCACTGTTACTGGTGTTTCTAGAACAGTGAGTCCAGTCGTGTCTCGCTGGTTAAACTGGTGTTCAGAGCAGACGACTCACTTCCGGTCTGATGGCTCCATGACACCATCTAGTGGACTGACAGTAGAAGTGCAGCATTCATGTGACACTGATATGAAGCAGCCAATCAGTGGAGGAGCAGCTGATGTTCTGACAGGAGACATGATGGAAAGGCTGATTTCAGTTGATGTGCAGATGAATGATTTGTGTTTCCTCTCCAGATGAAAGTGTGTGTGAGTTGAGCAGCATGAATCAGTGTGAGGACAGAGAGGAGGGAGGCCCTCCCTCTAAAACCCCTGGACCTGGACCTGGACCTGGACCTGGAGCTGGACCTGGACCTGGACCTGGAGCTGGAGCTGAGCCCAGCTGTGTGTCCTTCAAGAGTGACCGGTCAATAGGTCGTCTCATTGATTTTAAAGGACAACAACCTCCTGCTGTAAAGAGGTGAGCTGTTAATAACATTAATATGTGACTGATTCGTGCTTTAACTGTGGAGAAAGATGTTTTTTGAAACCTGATGTTTATTTTCAGCTTCGTTCTTCTTCACTTAAATTTATATTGTCACTTTAGAAAGCGGCCCAACAGAACCAGTCTTCAACTCTTCATTTCACTTTATTGAATTAGTTTGGTCCAATATTCTCTGAGGTTTATTCCTCATGTTCTCCACTATTTTATGGACACAAGCTTCTGTGTCTGAAGACTAGAAAGTCAATTAACATCTGTGGTGGTCGTCTTCTCTCTCCAACAGGAGACCAGCCTCTAGTGGACCTGGACCTGGAACTGGACCTGAACCCAGCTGTGTTTCCTTCAAGAGTGACCGGTCAATAGGTCGTCTCATTGATTTTAAAGGACAACAACCTCCTGCTGTAAAGAGGTGAGCTGTTAATAACATGAAAATATGACTGGTTCATGTTTTATGTTGTTTATTCAGCGAAATTTGTTTAAACTTGTTTTTTTCAGCATCGTTCTTCTTTACGTACATTTATATTGTCACATGTGAAGCGGCCCAGTATTGTTTATTGTTTATTAGATGGATCCCCATTAGCTGCCGCCTTGGCGACCACTAAATTTCCTGGGGTCCATAGGGTGCATAGTACAGTGTAACATCAATGATGTACCCAGACATCAATACATACAGTCATACCTTCCAATCATAACTGCACTTCACATATAATAAACACTTATAATAAAAACAACAATAACAACAACAATACACATGTACATACGCACACACATCAATTTATACATGCATACTACCACAATATATCAAAAACATCATAATTAATATATATCATATATTAATGAATTGTTAATAATTGTTTTGTGAGTGAGATATATGAGGAGGTAAAGAGTTCCAGGACATTATTGAACGATAGATCACAGAGTGTTTGAGTAGATTAGTTCTCGGAGTTGGAAGTATCAGGTAACCAGATTTCTGGTGTAATGGTTATGTCTGTCTCTAGTCTTCATTAATTGGTTAAGAAAATATGCAGGTGTCTGATTAAATATGATGTTTCTAAAAAAGACCAGAATGTCGTAGCTGAGTTTAACTTCAACTGTGAACCAGGAAAGTCAGAAGTGCATATCAGCTATATTTGTACGTGTTGAGCAGTGAAGTGCCAGTCTGGCAGCTCTGTTTTGAACCAGTTGCAATTTATGTATTTCTTTCTTAGCTGCTGCAGACCATATAACAGAACAGTATTGCAGATGACAGAAAACCAAGGACTGTATTACCTGACTAATCATAGAGGATGACAAATAATGAGAGCATTTTCTAATCGATGCTAGGCCTCTTCCCATTTTGGACACAGTACTATCAATGTGATCAGACCATGACAACTGTTCGTCCAGCATGACATCAAGTAGCTTAGTTTTCTTGACCTGCTCTATTGCCGTACCTGATATTGATAGATGTAGCTGTGGGTCACCAATAAGCATACTTCTCGAGCCAAAAAGAATACATTTTGTTTTAGAGATGTTTAGGACCAGTTTGTTATTTTTCACCCAGCTAGATACTCTCTCTAGATCCTGATTCTCCATGGTTTCTAGTTCATTTATGGTTGAAGCAGTGCTGTACAGAGTTGTATCATTCGCGTACATAACCACAGTGGAATTTTGTATTGCAAGCGGTAGATCGTTTGTGTAAATAGAGTAGAGTAAAGGGCCAAGGCAGCTCCCTTGTGGAACTCCACAGCTAATCTTCTTAGAGTCTGAAAGGCTACCATTAAAAAAGACTCTCTGTGATCTCTCAGATAGATAACTGATCATCCAAGAGAGTGCTGTATGGCTAAATCCATATCTGAATCCGGGTCCTCCTCATTGCACACAGTTGACCAGTTAGTGTTCTTTACGTCCTCCACAAAATGCTCCTTCTGAAAGTGCTTATATGCTCTTTTATATATAATCCTACCAGCTGTTTTGGGAACCTTTGTTTTCCTTTTTAGTGCAATTAAATTGTGATCGCTAAAACCAAGCACAACTGACACTGCTTTAGAGCACTGTTCAGGACTATTAGTAAAAAAGAGATCTATACATTTAGATGATGATCGTCCATTTTTATGTATTTTTGTTGATTCTAGTTGCTAGTGTAATAGTTTTAGTTAGATTACAAGCACTAGCTACAGCAAGAAGCTCTTCTTAAGAGGGCACTGAGATGACCAATCCACATTTAAATCACCAACAAAGTATAATTCACGGTTTTCATCACAAGCTTTATCCAGAGTTCTACAGATACTGTCAAAATATTTCATATCCGCACTCGGCGGTCTGTAACAGCATCCTATAACTAATGGTTTGGTTTGTGGCAGATGAACCTGAACCCACAGTGCCTCCATGTCATGCAACATTAAACAGGACATTTTACAGGAATGTGATTCTGGATATAAAAAGCTACGCCTCCTCCAAATGGATTTTGGTCTTTTCGATATAATGTATATCCATCAATAGCTAATTCTGTATCGTGAGGGGAATAGCGCTAGCATTTCATAACAAAATATTGATGAAATTAACTAGTTTCGTGGCAGATAATGCGTTATAGAGGCTGTGTGTCGCTGCCCCGTCTCTCCCATTATATGGATATATCGCCGCTACACTGGATCTAATTTCATCCGAACGACGCCGAATGACACCAAAGTTATCTGGGTGAGTAAATGACCATATATTTTGCCAGAAATAAGGTCCAGGTTGTAAAAAACAGTAGTTATCCTTTAAGCTGCAAATGTTTAAATGACCGATCAATAAGCCTTTTCCTTGGATACGTATCTTAGAGTCCATAAACAGTTAAAATAAAATCATAAAAACAAATAGTTCTCATACCTGAGAGAACAGAGCCATCTACTCAGCACATTTACTTCTATTTTTCCCAGTCACCGATTTTGGAGTAGAACCAGTCTTCATCTCCTGATGCCAGTTTAACATTTGTCTGATGACTGGTTGAATGTAACTTGGTGATTTTATTCAGGCTAACAGATGCTAGCTGCTAACAAAGAGCTGCTGCTGCTGTGGGCTCGTATTGTACGCAGGCAACACAAGTTCAATGTCCAAACAAAGTTCCTCTTCCTGTTGCAAATCCTGCAGCCTCTCCTGCTCTGGTAAGAAACTACAGGCCCACCCAGGTGCATCATGGTCCTGCACCTACCCTGCTACCTACTGTATATAACCCAGGGTGCCCACAGTGTAGTCTTACTTTGTCGTACATGACCGGGACTTTCCTGTCTGTGGACACTTTCCTGTTGGGTATGTGATACCTCGGCTCCAAGACTTCGAGTAGGTATAGGAACCCCTCGTTCTCAGTTACACTGTAGGGCTGGATGTCTTTGCAAATTAAAGAATGAGATGGCGTCTGTTATTTTGGTCGAACGAACCGAATTGCTAGCCAGTGGGGCTTGAAACAAAGTTGGGATACGGCTACTTTGCTCACCAGTCATTGTGTTAGCAGCAGCTGCTCCGCTGGTGCTGACCGCTGGAGCCGAGGGGACCTCTCTGTCACATTAACGCCATGTCGCTGCTTCAGGTGAGAGCTTAGATTGGTTGTGCTCCCTGTGTGTTTAATCGCGGCACGGCACATTTTACAGATGGCATTAGTTTTCTCAAGCTGACCATCTCTTTTATAAAAGCTGAAGTGTCCCCAAACACCAGACTTGTAAGTGACCGGCGAGTGTATCTCTTCTTCATCCGTGCTTACTTTCTCTCTGACCGCCTCTGATTTCAAGCCTGCTGTTCATCCGGATTTTTAACCGATGCACACTTTTGTCATCAATGCAACCGCATCTTAAATGTTCATACCGATGTACCGATACGAATCGGTGAATCTTACCATCCCTAGTGTACACCTGTGTCTCATGAGTTCATCACAGCAGTACGACGGTGCACACAGTGAACAATTACTTTTAACCTCTTCGTCATGTTTGACTTCATATCGTGTTTGTTTGTGAAACGTGCAGTAAAACAGTTTGTCGTTGATCTGAGCTCAGTCTCAGTCTCTGACAGTTTGTGTTAGCAGCCGACTCCTCCTGTCTTTTCTTAAAGTGTCCTCAACTGTTAAATCAGCTGCTGTAGTTGATGAGAAGTTCAGACTTTGCTTTCAAACACCTGTTTGCAGCGAGCGCCCATGTTTTTCCAGTGTTTTCCCCTCACTGTTCGTTGGTGCATCCGTTTTGCTCCTGCATGTCTCACCTGTTCTCCTCGTGTCTCCCTGGTTTGTTTAGTTTTACACTTGTGCATTTCTGTTTTGTTTTATCTGCTTTGCCTTTGGATATTTCTCTGCCTGCCTTTGTTCGCTTGCCTTCCTGATACTGTGTCATCCACCCCTGCTGATGCCCAGGCAGACCTCCACTGGTTTCTGGCGCCCTCCTGACCTGCTTTGCCTTTTGCCTCAGCTTCCTTGTTGCCCCCTGGACCTGCTTTGCTCTCCAGACATGGTTTGCTCTTCAGCTCTGCCTCCTGGTCGCTCAATGCCCACCCCCGGTGCCTTTCACCCAAAAATCCCCACTTGGCAGTTTTTGTCTTCTAGTTTCTCCTCACAGGGTGTTGGGGTTTCTATCTATTTGTTTTCTCCAGTGAATGCAGTCGATTCTGTAGGTTCCAGTGTGGCCGTTGTGTCGATAATCACCCAAAAGCAACGCACGAAAAAGTCAATAAGTAACTTTCGGGTCACACAAATCAGACAAATTAAATATCAAAATCAAGTTTGGCCTGAGGCCCTTTTTTATTTTCGTAAAATAAATAATTAATCATTTATTCATTTCCCAATGTTGGACTCTCAACTGAATACAAGTTTATTGAGACTCTTCACCACTTTGCACTGAACAGTTAGCATCCAACTAGCTTGTGTTAGCTGTGTGTTGCTGTCCACAGTATTTTAGGGGTCAAGAGCTGGAGGGACTAAACCAGACAAGCTGCTGAACCAACCCAGTAAACTGACTGACTGTTGGTTCACAGTGGGATCAGCAGCACGACCAACACTTTGATGTCAGCGGAAACCATCTGATTCAATGATGTCATCAACACTTTAACTCAAAGGACCTTCAGCTTGTGTTTGTCTCTGAGTGGACAGACATAATGAGGCTGATTCTTCATGATTCCTCCACAGAGTCGACCAGGAGAGCTCAGAGGTTCCCAGAGGTCCGTCTGCCCAGCAGCATCAAACACCCCTGGACTCCATATTTATGGTCTGTACATGAACAACAACTACTTTTACATCCAGTCTGTTCACAATAATCTCCATGCTGCACTTTACAGACCAGTGGTGAATCTGTCCAACATGGATCTGATGTTTGGCTCCATGATGTTAAATGTTCTCATTCACATAATGTTCTGTTCCAGCTGCTGGAGGAGAACATTGTCACTTTTGTGAGGAACGAGCTGAAGAAGGTCCAGAAGGTTCTGAGTTCAGATTACCCAGAATGCTTAGAGAGTCAGAGGGAGGATGAGGAGGTGTTGGATGGTGAGGATGAAGAGCAGAGGAGGAGCAGCAGAGAGGCATTTCTGAAGATCACACTTCACTTCCTGAGGAGAATGAAGCAGGAGGAGCTGGCTGACTGTCTGCAGAGCAGTAAGAGGATTTCTCTAAAGATTTAACTTGATGGATCAATGAGACGTTTACTGAAGTCTGATGATGATGATGATGATGGAAAATCTGTTTATATATGCAATCTTTAGTGGAAGGAAATTGTCATATTTTCTTTAAAAATAACTTAATGATCTTGTTTGTTGTGTATTTATTCAGGAAGTCATTCTGGAGTTTGTCAGCGTAAACTCAAATCTGACCTTCAGAAGAAGTTCCAGTGTGTGTTTGAGGGGATCGCTAAAGCAGGAAACCCAACCCTTCTGAATCAGATCTACACAGAGCTCTACATCACAGAGGGAGGGACTGCAGAGGTCAATGATGAACATGAGGTCAGACAGATTGAAACAGCATCCAGGAAACCAGACAGACCAGAAACAACAGTCAGACGAGAAGACGTCTTTAAAGCCTCACCTGGAAGAGATGAACCTATCAGAACAGTGATGACAAAGGGAGTCGCTGGCATCGGGAAAACAGTCTTAACACAGAAGTTCACTCTGGACTGGGCTGAAGACAAAGCCAACCAGGACATACAGTTCACATTTCCATTCACCTTCAGAGAGCTGAATGTGCTGAAGGGGAAAAAGTTCAGCTTGGTGGAGCTTGTTCATCACTTCTTCACTGAAACCAAAGAAATCTGCAGCTTTGAAGAGTTCCAGGTTGTGTTCATCTTTGACGGTCTGGATGAGTGTCGACTTCCTCTGGACTTCCACAACGCTGAGATCCTGACTGATGTTACAGAGTCCACCTCAGTGGATGTGCTGCTGACAAACCTCATCAGGGGGAAACTGCTTCCCTCTGCTCGCCTCTGGATAACCACACGACCTGCAGCAGCCAATCAGATCCCTCCTGAGTGTGTTGACATGGTGACAGAGGTCAGAGGGTTCACCGACCCACAGAAGGAGGAGTACTTCAAGAAGAGATTCAGAGATGAGGAGCAGGCCAGCAGAATCATCTCCCACATCAAGACATCACGAAGCCTCCACATCATGTGCCACATCCCAGTCTTCTGCTGGATCACTGCCACAGTTCTGGAGGATGTGTTGAAGACCAGAGAGGGAGGAGAGCTGCCCAAGACCCTGACTGAGATGTACATCCACTTCCTGGTGGTTCAGGCCAAAGTGAAGAAGGTCAAGTATGATGGAGGAGTTGAGACAGATCCACACTGGACTCCAGAGAGCAGGAAGATGATTGAGTCTCTGGGAAAACTGGCTTTTGATCAGCTGCAGAGCGGCAACCTGATCTTCTATGAATCAGACCTGACAAAGTGTGGCATCGATATCAGAGCAGCCTCAGTGTACTCAGGAGTGTTCACACAGATCTTTAAAGAGGAGAGAGGACTGTACCAGGACAAGGTGTTCTGCTTCGTCCATCTGAGTGTTCAGGAGTTTCTGGCTGCTCTTCATGTCCATCTGACGTTCATCAACTCTGGAGTCAATCTGATGTCAGTAGAAGAGCAATCAGCATCCTGGTTGTCTAAAGTGGTCAGAGGCAAATCAACACGTCTCTACCAGAGTGCTGTGGACGAGGCCTTACAGAGTCAAAATGGACACCTGGACTTGTTCCTCCGCTTCCTCCTGGGTCTTTCACTGCAGACCAATCAGAATCTCCTCCGAGGTCTGCAGACACAGACAGGAAGTAGCTCACAGGCCAATCAGAAAACAGTCCAGTACATGAAGAAGAAGATCAGTGAGAATCTGTCTCCAGAGAGAAGCATCAATCTGTTCCACTGTCTGAATGAACTGAACGATCGTTCTCTAGTGGAGGAGATCCAACAGTCCCTGACATCAGGACGTCTCTCCACAGATAAACTGTCTCCTGCTCAGTGGTCAGCTCTGGTCTTCATCTTACTGTCATCAGAAGAAGATCTGGATGTGTTTGACCTGAAGAAATTCTCTGCTTCAGAGGAGGCTCTTCTGAGGCTGCTGCCAGTGGTCAAAGCCTCCAACAAAGCTCTGTAAGTGTGGAGAAGTTTCTTCAGAATGCAGTAAATGTGCTGTTATTGACCCAAATAGAAATAATTTTTTTGTTCTGCTCATTATTCTTTATCCAGACTGAGTGGCTGTAACCTCTCAGAGAGAAGCTGTGAAGCTCTGTCCTCAGTTCTCAGCTCCCAGTCCTCTAGTCTGAGAGAGCTGGACCTGAGTAACAACAACCTGCAGGATTCAGGAGTGGAGGAGCTGTTGGCTGGACTGAAGAGTCCACACTGCAATCTGGAAAGTTTGAGGTCAGATCATGTTACTGTTTGTTGTGAAATCATTTATATATTTCTGGTAGATTGTTTTGCTATCAAACTTGTTTTCTTTCAATGTACCTTTCATTAATTCAGCTCCTGCACAACAAGAACAATGAGGATGGAGAACCTCATTTATGTTTGATATCATATGACTTTGATCCCTGGCTGTCTGTTTATTCTCAATTCAATCTTCATTCATTGTCACGCTGACAACATACTTTGGACTGAACAGCAGTGGATCAAGAGATTATATATACCAGTCATTCCCAGAGAGGATTTTATTTGGGTTGCCAAATATATTTGCAGACTTTCGTTCATAGTCTTTAATTCTAGATCTCTATCTGCAGTACACCTTTGAGCCACATGGGGGAGCTTGTTGGTATCCAGTGCTTGATTTGTAAATCAGGAGGTCTCGAGCACAGAGACGGTCCTACTCTGGTGGGTCCATCCTGTGGACTGCTACAATGGTGGGGAGAAATGGACTTTAGGCCCAATGTTTTATTCACAACCGCAAAAAGCAGCAGGTCAAGAAACCCTATGAAGTGACATGTTCCATCTGTCTGTCTATCAGTCCATCTCTGCTCCATCTCAGTGAGATGGACAGCGTCACACTGAGACACACATCCTGATTGAGTTCATCATTTCACTGACTCACAGCTAAAACGCCCACTTGCTTGTAGGACTTACAGTGATCATGTGACAAAACATTTAGACATATTTAGATTCATCTCTTTTGAAATGGCTGGTGTATTGAAGACAATATAAGTGGACGTGGATAAATAGTTTGGAATGGTATTTTATGCACAGATCTGCTCTTTTCAAGTTTATTAGGCCTATTGTGAATTGGGTCGCATTGTTATCATCTTTAAAAAGTGGGACCCCCTGGGGTCCTCCTGTAGCTCAGTTGGTGGAGCATGCGTCCCATGTACAGAGGCTTTGTCTTCACTGCAGCAGCCCAGGTTTCAAGTTTGACCTCTGGTCCTTTGCTGCATGTCATCCCCCCTCTCTCATCTCCATTTCCTGTCATATCTGTGAGCTGTCAAATCAAATCAAATCAAATTTGATTTGTATAGCCCAAATTCACAAATCACAGTTTGCCTCAGAGGGCTTTACAATCTGTACAGAGACGACAGCCTCTGTCCTTCGACCCTCGATACGAGTGAGGAAAAACTTGCCCCCCAAAAAAAAGCCCTTTTAACAGGGAAAAAAAATGCGGAAGAAACCTCAGGGAGAGCCACAGAGGAGGGATCCCTCTCCCAGGACGGACAGACGTGCAATAGATGTCGCATGTACAGAGCAGATCAATGAGATCACAATGTATTCAATTATAATGGATGGTTGACAGGAATGAAAGCACATAAAGAGGCATCACAGCAACAACAATGAAATGCACATGGAAATGTGATTACTAGTGATAACAGTAGTAGTGGTTAACGGTAAGGATAGTATGTAGCAATGCAGTACGATAATAGTAGTGGAACGTATGTAACAGAGATATGACTAATATTAGCGACAGTAGTGGTGGGTGTCAGGCAGGGCCATGGCAGTAGGCGCATCCATGATCAGGCAGGGCCATGGCAGTAGGCGCATCCACGATCAGGCAGGGCCACAGCAGTGGGCGCATCCACGATCAGGCAGGGCCATAGCAGTAGGCGCATCCACGATCCACGACCCGGGCGCGGCCAGGATCCATGAGAGCCTGTAGGACTAGAAAGCACAAGGACTCCGGGGAAGAAGTGAAGTCAGTGACATGCAGAGATGGGGCATGTATACAGGCATAATGTATACAGATGGAGAGGAGAGGAGAGGGGAGGAGAGAGAAGCTCAGTGTGTCATTGTCCCCCGGACTAGGCCTATAGCAGCATAACTAAGAGCTGGTCCAGGACAGGCCTGGGCCTGTCCTGGACCAGCCCTAACTATAAGCTCTATCGAAGAGGAAGGTCTTAAGTCTACTCTTAAAGGTAGAGAGGGTGTCCGCCTCCCGGACCAAAACAGGAAGATGGTTCCACAGAAGAGGAGCTTGATAGCTGAAGGCTCTGGCTCCCATTCTGCTTTTGGAGACTTTAGGAACTACAAGTAATCCTGCGTTCTGGGAGCGTAATGCTCTCGTTGGGTGATAGGGTAGTATGAGCTCCTGGAGATATGATGGTGCCTGACCATTGACAGCTTTGTAAGTGAGGAGAAGGATTTTAAACTCTATTCTTGATTTTACAGGGAGCCAGTGCAGAGAGGCCAATACAGGAGTAATATGATCTCTTTTCTTAGTTCCTGTCAGTACACGTGCTGCAGCATTCTGGACCAGCTGGAGACTCTTTAGAGACTTGTTAGGGCAGCCTGATAATAGAGAATTACAATAGTCCAGCCTGGAAGTAACAAATGCATGGACTAGCTTTTCTGCGTCTTTTTGAGACAGGATGGGCCTGATTTTTGCAATGATACGTAGATGAAAAAATGTCCTATATAAATAATCCTCCTAATATGAAGCTATGAAAAGGCCAATAAATACTTTTTTTTTTTTTTTTTTATGCGTCACCGGAATAAAAGTTTTGGAAAACCTGATACTGCATCACCAAAACTCAACATTTACCATGTTTTCTGTCTTCTTTTTTTCTCTCCAGGCTGAGTGGCTGTAACCTCTCAGAGAGGAGCTGTGAAGCTCTGTCCTCAGTTCTCAGCTCCAAGTCCTCTAGTCTGAGAGAGCTGGACCTGAGGAACAACGACCTGCAGGATTCAGGAGTGAAGCTTCTGCTTCCACACTGCAATTTGGAAAGTTTGAGGTCAGATCATGTAACTGTTTATTGTAAAATCATTTATGTATTTCTGGTAGATTTCTTTTGCTATCAAACTTTTTCTTCTTTTAATGTTCCTTTCATTAATTCAGCTCCTGCACAACATGAACAATGAGGAGGGAGAACCTCATTTATGTTTGACATCATATGACTTTGATAACTGGATGTCTGCTCATTCTCAATTCAATCTTCATTTATTGCCACATTGACAACATACTTAGAACTGAACAGCACTGGAGCAAGAGATTATATATACCAGTCATTCCCAGAGAGGATTTTATTTGGGTTGCCAAATATATTTGTAGACTTTTGTTCATAGTCTTTAATTTAAGATCTCTATCTGCAGTACACCTTTGAGCCACATGGGGGAGCTTGTTGGTATCCAGTGCTTGATTTGTAAATCAGGAGGTCTCGAGCACAGAGACGGTCCTACTCTGGTGGGTCCATCCTGTGGACTGCTACAATGGTGGGGAGAAATGGACTTTAGGCCCAATGTTTTATTTACAACCACCAGAAGAAAAGTTTGAGAAACCCTGATACTGCATCAGCAAAACTCAACATTTACCATGTTTTCTGTCTTCTTGTTTTTCTCTCCAGACTGAGTGGCTGTAACCTCTCAGAGAGAAGCTGTGAAGCTCTGTCCTCAGTTCTCAGCTCCCAGTCCTCTAGTCTGAGAGAGCTGGACCTGAGTAACAACAACCTGCAGGATTCAGGAGTGAAGCTACTTTCTGCTGAACTGAAGAGTTCACACTGCAATTTGGAAAGTTTGAGGTCAGATCATGTTACCGTTTGTTGTGAAATCATTTATATATTTCTGGTAGATTTCTTTTGCTATCAAACTTGTTTTCTTTCAATGTACCTTTCATTAAGTCATCTCCTGCGCAGCACGAACAATGAGGATGGAGAACCTCATTTATGTTTGACATCATATGACTTTGATACCTGGATGTCTGTTTATTCTCAATTCAATCTTCATTTATTGTCACGTTGACAACATGCTTAGAACTGAACAGCAATGGAGCAAGAGATTACTTTTATTTACAACCACTGGAAGAAAAGTTTGAGAAAACCTGATACTGCATCACCAAAACTCAACATTTACCATGTTTTCTGTCTTCTTTTTTTTCTCTCCAGACTGAGTGGCTGTAACCTCTCAGAGAGAAGCTGTGAAGCTCTGTCCTCAGTTCTCAGCTCCCAGTCCTCTAGTCTGAGAGAGCTGGACCTGAGTAACAACAACCTGCAGGATTCAGGACTGAAGCTACTTTCTGCTGAACTGAAGAGTTCACACTGTGTCCTTGAAACTCTCGGGTCAGGATTCATTATTTTATTTCATTATTTCATGTAACATTACAATTGGAGCAGGTCTTGATCATACTCTTAATATTATTCAATTTATTTAAGAGACTCAACATTTCCAAACAAAATAGATAAAAATAGTAAAATATACAACAAGATAAATAGACACAAGATTCAAGTATGTAGGTAATATGTACACAAGTGAGTATGTGTGTGAGGGGTGGTAGTGGAGGGTAATTGCACTGGTGTGAAGTCTTTAGAGAGTGAGGGGTGAAGGGGGGGTTGTGCATTTCACTGCCTGTGGGAAGAAACAGTTCTTCAGTCTGTTTGTTCTAGATCTGATGGATCTATATCTCTTCCCAGAGGGCAGGGGGGGGAACAGGTAATGTCCGGGGTGAGTGGGGTCCTTAACAATACAGCTGGCCTTCTTTTGGAGTCGGCCAGTGTAAATGTCTCTGAGAGGGGGTAGTGTCGTCCCGATGACACGCTCAGCTGCCCTCACCACCCGCTGCAGGTCCTTCCTGTCCTGTGTTGTGCAGCTGGAGAACCACACCGTGCAGCAGTAGGTCAGGAGGCTTTCTATCGCTGACCGATAGAAGTTGGTCAGCAGGTGGTGAGGGAGGTGAGCGTGCTTTAGCTTCCTGTAGGTGTAAAAGTTACTAAGGTGGAATGGGGGGACAGTTTCATTCCACCTCTGATCCTCCAACAGAGGTAGTTACACAGCCAAAACACAGGCGAGACGACCTGCGTGGACAGGAGTGTGATGTTCTGATAGTGTTCACAGTCTGACAACTTAACAGATCCTTCACTCATCAAAGTAATGATACAAACCCAATGACACCACTAATCTATTTATATATATATATAAAATGTGGGTCTGTGAGTCTATTCTGCACTTTGGTCCCGACTTACATATCTCAACAACCATTGGATGGATTGTCATGAGGTTTGGTTCAGACATTCATGCTCCCCTCAGGATGAACTGTAATTACTTTGGTGATCCTCCATCATCAGGTCATCATTTTAAACTGTACAATATTTTTGTTCATGACCAAGTATTTGCAAAACTAATGGCATTTCCATCAGCTTCAGTTATACTCTGTGTTCAGTGCTGATTAGTAAATTAGTGAAAACTAAGATGATGAATATAATAAACGTTAAACCCTTAAACACAGATGTGCACTGAATCATCAGGACCCTCAGCTGATCTGTGATGTGTGTTGTTTTGTGTGTCTGCAGGCTGTCAGGCTGTCTGATCACAGAGGAAGGCTGTACTTCTCTGGCCTCAGCTCTGGACTCCAACCCCTCCCATCTGAGAGAGCTGGACCTGAGCTACAATCATCCAGGAGACTCAGGAGTGAAGCTGCTGTCTGCTCGACTGGAGGATCCAGGCTGGAGACTGGACACTCTCAGGTATGAAGAGTCCTGCTGCAGCCACAGACAGTCAGTGTGAGACTCTGTATCTCCACTGTAGATGGTTCAGTGTCGGGAGGTCTGCTTCGTTTACTCCACCTCCAGTTGTTCAGTTCAGTTCAGGAGAAAAGGCAGCATGGCACGAAGCCAAGAGTTACAAGTGAAGAGAGGAAGATGAGAAGAAGAGATGAAGATCAGCGACCAGGAGAGTCTTGGCACAAACACTAAAGTTACACCTCTTTTTTCAGACTAGTTTAGTGCCTGTTCAAAATGTGCCTGTTTGATTTGTTGGCCTCTGGTTTTGCTGCTGGATGAACCGTCATCCAAACTCCTTCATACTCCACACTGATTGCAGAGGGTTATCAAAACATTAACATTAAATCTAATTTCCACCACGTCACTGCTGTGTTATGATATTAATAATAACAATAGACCCTCTGTGTCAGACGTCTGGTCAGAAAATACTGAACCTCAAATTCAAAAGATTTCTGTGACACATAAATGAATTGAATCACTGAATGTCATAGAAACTCTTTCCCTGAACTGGAGAATCAGTGTTTCTGCCAAAGTGCTTGACTTTGAACTTAAAATGGTTCTGACATGGATCTTTATCAACACTGGAGTAACTGCATCCTAGATCATCACTGACAGTGTGTCTGTGCCTCAGTGTGAAACATTTACAGACTGTAACAACTGTCTGTGGCGTCAGTTTAAAGTGAACAGAAGATATAAAACAGTCCAATAACAACGTTAGATGACACTAGGGCATTGACGAATACTGCATTTTAGTATTCGACGAATACTTCCCAAAAGTCGACTAATAGTCAAATATTCGCCTGTTTTTTTTGTTTGTTTGTTTGTTTGTTTTTTTTATCCATTCGGCACCGCTGCTGCCAGACCTAACCCTCCTCACTGAGTTTGCCTCTCTTAATGACCATGAAAACACATAAATACCGTTTTTACAACCTGGACCTTATTTCTAGCATAAAATACGATCATTTACTCACCCAGATAACTTTGGTGTCATTTGGTGTCGTTCGGACGAAATTAGATCCAGTGGATCGCCGCTATATCCAAATAATGCGAGTGATCGGGGCACCGAAGCGCAGCCTCTATGAGCATTATCTGCCATGAAACTAGTTCATTTCACCAATATTTTGTTATGATACACTCGTGCTATTCCCCTCTGAGTCTGCCTCTTGCCTGTTATCAACATCCGGGGTCTGTAGGTTGATCTACTACCTCTGACCTGGAAGATGTCGTCTCTGAGCTGCGCGCGCACCCGTGACAGCCGGCTTGTTTACCTGTAGCTGCTACTGCTAGTTTGACCCCGGATGTTGATAACAGACAAGCCCGGACTCAGAGGGGAATAGCACAAGCGTATCATGACAAAATATTGCTGAAATGAACTAGTTTTGTGGCAGATAATGTGTTATATAGAGGCTGTGTGTCGGTGCCCCGTCACTCGCATTATATGGACATATCGGCGCTACACTGGATCTAATTTCGTCCGAACGACTTCAAATGACACCAAAGTTATCTGGGTGAGTAAATGATCATATTTTATGCTAGAAATAAGGTCCAGGTTGTAAAAAACAGTAGTTATCCTTTAAGATCAACATTGCATGTAAATTGTGAAACAAATGTAGCAATCTCGCTATTAAACATAAAAATGTCCACAGGTTACATAAAGTTTACAGATGTTGTTTAGTGAAATAACACATTTTATCCAAATTGATATTCAGAATTAACAGAAAATATAGGCTTTAAATGTGTTAAACAAAACTTAGCCTACTCACCACCACTGTGCAACGTCATAACGAAAAGTGCAAAAAAAAAAGCAACATACTGTAATCCAGTGGGCTATCAGCCTGTGCCTGCTTAACAGTTATTCGCTCTCGTCAAAGTCCTCCTCTTTAATAATCCAATTCTTGCGCTCCTGGTTTGCGTTCAAGAAAACAAGGGCATCCACATGAGCTGGGTGCAAACTTGCTCTCTGACGGGTAATCGTGTTCCCAGCCAGGGAGAAAACTCTCTCACTTGGGGTGCTTGAAGCGGGGACAGCCAGGTAGATTCTGGCCAGCTTTGCCAGGCGGGGGAACTGCTTCTCTTTGCGGGCCCACCACTCCAGGGGGTTGCTCGTGGTGGAGATGCGGGGCAGATGGAAATATTCTTCAACATCCTCTGGACGGGTGCTGCCAGCCCTTTTTTTTTTACTGGTGTAGTTCGTCGTAATCACTTTCCAGTCTTGTTTTTTTACTCCTGGGCTCCTCTCCGATTTTGCCCACGTCGCTGTCTGCTGTGGCGTCATCGGCACCTGCAAATAAAATCACAGCCAGAGTGCCGGTCGTGTTTGAGTCCAGGGTTTCAGTGAATTTAAGTTTAGCTATTTTCAATTTTGCAAATATATTAAAGCACGGACGTGACCTCACATACGCACGCACACCACAGTATCTCTCTCTCTCTCAAATTAATAAATAATATTTACCTGTAGCTACAGGTACATCTCGCAGTAGCTGAATCAGGTGGCTTTTAACCTCCGCTCTGGTGTTCTCTGGAAGGAATCAGAGATCTTTAAATCTGGGATCCAGGATGCAGGCAGTGATAGGAACCGATCCCGCCAAGTCGTCCTCAGTGTCCAACTTGAACCTGGTTTTCAGCTGTTTTAGTACCGTGTTCTTAAAGTTGCGAGTTGCTGTTACATCCGACTCTTCAACTTTAAGCACCACATTCACCAGTTTGAGGATAACGGGGTAGATAAATGAGAGCCCGACGTGCATTTCCCCACACATGATCGTAGTTGCCTTTGCCAGCGGTCTCAGCACAGGCAGTAGCTGCTGGATTAGTTCCCATTGCGAGGCTCTCATTGACGGGGCTTTTCTGGCGGTGGATTTAGTGACAGTCTCATCTTCGAGTACGGCTTGGACAGGGATGCGCTGCTCGTTAAGTCGCTCCAGCATTGTAAAGGTAGAATTCCAGCGTCGTTCTGGAGCCTTTTCTCTTTCATATTAAGCTGGGCCTGTCGCTGCGTCAGAGCACTCGTTGCCACAGCCGAGTGGCGAAAGTGGCTGACCACACGCCTCGCCGCATCTGTGGTTTTTGCCACTTCAGCTAAATCCAGCCCCGCCTTTATCGCCAACTGTAATGTGTGTCCAGTGCAGCCGAGGTCGTGGTTGAAATCTTCACACAGACTCATCGCCAGTGTCATGCTGCTAGCATTGTCATGTATAACGTAGAACACCGTCAGGCCCCACTGACTGATTGTGTCCGTCAGTCCCTGAGCAATGTTAACAGCGGTGTGCCGCTCTGGCATTGCGCAGGTGCGGAGGACTTTTGCCTTCAGCTCCCAGGTGTCGGTGAGATAATGCGCTGTCACCGTGATGTATGCCTCCATGGTTGGAGATGTCCATAGGTCCGTAGTGAGTGAAACACTCTGATCTTTCATTTCAGTTGCTAATTTCGCTCGCAATTCATCATACTGGTGTGTGATGTTGCTCCACAGTGTCCTATGGGACGGGACAACGTAACCCGGCTCGAAAAAATGGATAATGTCCTTAAAGCCATTTCCAGACACCGCAGCAAGCGGTCGCATATCCTTCACGATGAAATTCACCAACAGACCAGTTATTTTCCTTTTTCTTTGGTCGGATATCTGGCGTGTGGAGAAGTCTCTCATTGTTGTCTGTTGTTGGTGCTTCTCTCCGCTAACGTTGCCGCTGCTGCCGCTAGCCCCGGCCGGGTGTAGCTTCAAATGGTTAGACGTACTGCCATGGTACTTTAGAGTAGCCTTACATATATTGCAGCTAACGGTTTATCTGTTTTGGTAAAGTATTTCCAGACCTTGGACACTTGCAGGCGAGTATTGAGAGCCGCCTCAGCCATTTTACTTTCAGTCTCCTTTCTCTCTTTTTTCGTCTCCTGTCTGCTGCTTGGCGCCATTTTCCTTGGCGTGTTGACATCACTCACACGCACACACACACACACACACACACACACTGCACTTGTCTCACATGCCCCCAGCTGCATATCTGCGGTACCGCTTTATTACAGCACCGGGCTTTTGAAAAAAAGAAAAACAAGGAAAAGACGAATACTCGACTATCACGCACAGCGTCGAATAATGGTTTTGATAGTCAAATATTCGAATATTCGATTATTCGGTGAAACCCCTAGATGACACAAGGTGGAACATTCCCGTCACATCACCATAACAGCAGCAGTGCATAGATGAATTCAAGATGGGTCAGTGGTGCCGTCTTGGCTCCTGTCATGAGGAAACTGCTGCTCCAGCTGAGTTTGGACTGTTTTGGGTAGTTCTCATTATAACAGCCTGCAGGGGCAGGAAAGCTTCGGTGTTTTGCACCGTCAGCAAAATCAAATGACAAAAGAAAAGAAAACATTCAGTGATCAATCATCTGCTCCGTTGATTAACATGATATGTGACCTGTGCAGAGCTGCAGCTCTCTACAGTAGCTGGTGGACCTCTGGTTTAATGCTGTTGTAATGTACTTCAGCCCGGCTCGTAGCTGCTGACTCAGCTTCACTTTCAGCTGTTCTGGACTCGTGTTCAGGTTCTGCTGGTGGAAATCCAGTGTTTCCTGATTTAGCTGCTTCAAAATAAAAGCTTTCAAATAACTAACGGGGGGTGGGGGGGACAAATAAAAAACAAAGATCTGAAAAAGAACAGGATGGATCACCATGCTTCTACAGTTTGATCCTTTTTTAATGTCAGTGTGAAGGTCCTGGTCCTGTCGTTTTTATGTATTCAGTCCATTTCTCCCACTTCCGGCAGCATTGATCCTCTTGAGTCCTTATTTTATAAGTCAGTTGTTCCATAATATGTATTTCGTCCATAACTTCCATCCAGTCTTCCTGTGACGGGGTCTGTCTTGTACCATTTTCTTGTAATTGCCTTTTTACAGGCTACTCACATAATTTTCAATATGTATCTATCATCTTTCAACACAACGTTTCCCGTAATGACGCCAAGATATAATAATGTACAAGACTTGGATGCACCATAACCCAAAACTCTGCCCACAACTAAATGAACATCTTCCCAAAATTTTGCGACCTTAGGCCAGAACACGTGTGAATGGTTCACATTTACATCTCCACAGCTTCTCCAACACGGCAGATTTTTCTAAATTCTTCCATTTGGCTACATAATCTTTGTCACACCAACAGATTACATGTCTAACTTGTGCAGCATGAAAATATCCCTGAAGGTTTGGCAGTGCCAAACCCCCCTTATCCTTTCCAATCTGTAATGTTTCAGATTGATTCTCGGTCTGTGACCATTCCATATAAACCTGGAAATGGTTTTGTCCCACAGTCTGAATTGTTTTTCGGGTATCTCAATGGGTAGTGACTGAAACAGGTAAAGAAGTCGGGGTAGAACGCTCATTTTTATGGTCTCTATTCGTGAACCGATGTCTGATGGAAGGATAGCCCACCTGTCCAAGTTGCTCTTAATTTCCTTCTCCAGTTTGACGTAATTAGCTTCATATAAATCATCAGTGTTTTGTGTTAAAGTGACCCCAAGATATTTCATTGTTGTTGCTCTCCAGTTCAGATTGTGTTTTTGTTGTATGATTTTGGATGGGGAGTAGTTGAATGTTAGGATCTGTGTTTTGGTCAATTTAAGCTTGTATCCAGAACAAAAGCCAAACATCTCTGGTTGGTTGATTAGTATGGGGATGCATGTGTCTGGGTCCTCTAAAAAACAGACCACATCATCAGCAAAAAGTCCAATGGTGTGTTCCTCTCCCCCGACCTCTACTCCTTTAAGATCTCAGGGGCTCTATGAAGACTGCAAACAAGGTTGGAGAGAGACAGCAGCCCTGTCTAGTAGATGGTCCTGAAGCTGTGCTCTCAGTCAGACTGCCGTTTATTCTTGTCCTTGCGGTCGGGTTTTGGTAAAGTGTTTTAATACGTCTGACAGCTTTGTCATTAAGTGCGAGTTTTTCAAGTACCTGATATAGAAAAGTCCAACTTACGCTATCAGAAGCCTTTTCTGCATCGAGGCTTATTAAGGCTGCACAGTTCTTCTTTTGTAGAATATGGTTAATAACATGTAGAGTTCTCCTCATGTCGTCTTGGGCTTGTTGTCCCTTAATAAAGCAGCAGAAACACAGCGAGAACAAAAAGCTGACTGTGCAGGTGAGATTCAGAAAAGCCCGGGAAGCTTCAAACAGGAATCTGACCTCAAAAGTTCTGACGTCCAAATCCAAAAGTCCTGTAATATACAAACATGAGCACAAGCTGACATTGGATCAGACAGCAAGCGTAAGGTCGCCCACAGGAAACAGCAGCAACATCCAATAACATAAAGATGAAGTCATGAATCCAAAAAGAGGTTTGTGTGTGTCCTCACATGTTGTCGTCCTCTTTCACACACACCAACATCCTGTGGCTCTCAGTGTGTGAGGAGAGTGGCAGAGGTGAAGAGGTTCAGGAGAACAGGGAGAAGCAGGCCTGATGGACATATTGTGTTTCTGTGTATGAGTCATGTCATGTCCATGTCTGCATGCTGAAAGAGGATGTGCTGCTCTGACCCCCCTCCTCCTTTCAGGGTGGAGCCTGCTGGAGTCCGATGGTTGACACCAGGTCTGAGGAAGTGTGAGTGTGTTTTTACTTTGATTCAGCTTCACACTGTGACATCACTCAGTCACATCTGTGATGTCATCACCACACTGATGATACATTAATAACTGCAGCTGTGTTGTTTCTTTTTCTCTCCATCAGATTCCTGTGAGCTCACAGTCGACACAAACACAGTCAGCAGAGACATCAAACTGTCTGACAACAACAGGAAGATGACACGTGTGGAGGAGGATCAGTCATATCCTGATCATCCAGAGAGGTTTGAGACCTGGTGTCCTCAGCTGCTGTGTAGAACTGGTCTGACTGGTCGCTGTTACTGGGAGGTCGAGTGGAGAGGAAATGTTTCTATATCAGTGAGTTACAGAAGAATCAGAAGGAGAGGAGGCAGTGAAGACTGTTTGTTTGGATGGAATGATCAGTCCTGGAGTCTGTGGTGCTTTGATGGTCGTTACTCTGTCTGGCACAATAACAGAAGAACATCCATCTCCTCCTCCTCCTCCTCCTCCTCCTCCTCCTCCTCCTCTGGTAGAGTAGCAGTGTATGTGGACTGTCCTGCTGGCACTCTGTCCTTCTACAGAGTCTCCTCTGACTCACTGATCCGCCTCCACACCTTCAGCACCACATTCACTGAACCTCTTTATCCTGGATTTGGGCTCTTCAGGTCCAGTTCTGGTTCCTCCTCAGTGTGTCTGTGTGGTGTTTAGTCTGCAGAGTCTCCTCCTGTCACAGAAACATTGTCAGTGCTGAACAGTTGAGTCTGTACAGGATCACAGTCACATCAATCTTTCAGCTTCTTGTAATAAATTCATCAGTGAACTTTGTACAAAATGATTCAAACTGATTGTAAAGATTGATGGTTTCCTCGTCATCAATGATTCTGTTCTGCACATTAAAACTGAGACATCGCTTCACTTTGTTCTGCACTTGTTGTATTTGACAGTCGTCAGCATGAAGCTGGTGACTCACAGAAGGACTTTAACAGGCAGCCGCTGTAAAGACTTTAAAACAGGCGTAACGTGCGTCTCCTTCTGGTCTGAGTCAGCAGTCGTGCAGCAGGATGTTGAATTAGCTGCTTTCATCATGTTTCTGTGTGAGTGTTACGTGTTAGCTAGCTACAGACTGCAGCTAATGTTAGCTAGCTACACACTGAATGTTGGCTAGCTACACATTGTAAGCTAGGTGTAGAGCAGAGACACTGAGCTAGGTGTAGAGCAGAGGCACTGTTAGCAAGGTGTAGAGTGGCAACATTGTTAGCTAGGTGTGGAGTATAGAAACTGTTAGCTAGGTGTAGAGCAGAGGCACTGTTAGCTAGGTGTAGAGTGGCAACATTGTTAGCTAGGTGTGGAGTAGAGAAACTGTTAGCTAGGTGTAGAGCAGAGGCACTGTTAGCTAGGTGTAGAGCAGAAGCACTGTTAGCTAGGTGTAGAGTGACAACATTGTTAGCTAGGTGTAGAGTATAGAAACTGTTAGCTAGGTGTAGAGTGGCAACATTGTTAGCTAGGTGTGGAGTAGAGAAACTGTTAGCTAGGTGTAGAGCAGAGGCACTGTTAGCTAGGTGTAGAGCAGAAGCACTGTTAGCTAGGTGTAGAGCAGAGACACTGTTAGCGTGGTGTAGAGCAGAGGCACTATTAGCTAGGTGTAGAGTGACAACATTGTTAGCTAGGTGTGGAGTATAGAAACTGTTAGCTAGGTGTAGAGCAGAGGCACTGTTAGCTAGGTGTAGAGTGGCAACATTGTTAGCTAGGTGTGGAGTAGAGAAACTGTTAGCTAGGTGTAGAGCAGAGGCACTGTTAGCTAGGTGTAGAGCAGAAGCACTGTTAGCTAGGTGTAGAGTGACAACATTGTTAGCTAGGTGTAGAGTATAGAAACTGTTAGCTAGGTGTAGAGTGGCAACATTGTTAGCTAGGTGTGGAGTAGAGAAACTGTTAGCTAGGTGTAGAGCAGAGGCACTGTTAGCTAGGTGTAGAGCAGAAGCACTGTTAGCTAGGTGTAGAGTGGCAACATTGTTAGCTAGGTGTAGAGTAGAGAAACTGTTAGCTAGGTGTAGAGCAGAAGCACTGTTAGCTAGGTGTAGAGTAGAAACACTGTTAGCTAGGTGTAGCGCAGAGGCACTGTTAGCTAGGTGAAGAGTGGCAACATTGTTAGCTAGGTGTAGAGTAGAGAAACTGTTAGCTAGGTGTAGAGCAGAGACACTGTTAGCTAGGTGTAGCGCAGAGGCACTGTTAGCTAGGTATAGAGTGGCAACATTGTTAGCTAGGTGTAGAGTAGAGAAACTGTTAGCTAGGTGTAGAGTAGAAACACTGTTAGCTAGGTGTAGCGTGGCAACATTGTTAGCTAGGTGTAGAGTATAGAAACTGTTAGCTAGGTGTAGCGTGGCAACATTGTTAGCTAGGTGTAGAGTAGAGAAACTGTTAGCTAGGTGTAGTGCAGAAGCACTGTTAGCTAGGTGTAGAGTAGAAACACTGTTAGCTAGGTGTAGAGCAGAGGCACTGTTAGCTAGGTGGAGAGTGGCAACATTGTTAGCTAGGTATAGAGCAGAGGCACTGTTAGCTAGGTGTAGAGTGGCAACATTGTTAGCAAGGTGTAGAGCAGAGAAACTGTTAGCTAGGTGTAGAGTGGCATTTCTGTTAGCTAGGTGGAGAGCAGAGGCACTGTTAGCTAGGTGTGTCATATACGGCAGTATAATTGTGCTTGCGCATATACTAGGTGTTATACGGTAACCTGACGGGGTGTCCGCCAGGAGGTGAGTTTTGTATATATACCTGTGTGTTGACCGGTGTTCAATAAAGCTACAGCGAAACTGGAGAAGCGTCCTTCACAATCATCTGCTATCCAATAACACTGATAAGGAGAAAGTGACAGTAACATCCTCGCCACGCCCCTCACTGACCACAGAGCGATCCATATAAGCATCCAGTTTAGTGGATCTAATACAATCCGTAGATCTGCTACTGGATTTTTGATTTGATTTGATTTTTATTTATTTAAGTGTCATGCACATCTTTTTGTGCCCAGCCCGCATTGGGGCAAAGATAGCTTTGGCGTGTCATTTTGGAGGAGAGCGAAAGAAAATTACCAAACAAAACAAACAAAGAAGAAGAAAACAAAAGAAAACAAAGCAGAAACAAACAAACAGAGCACAACAGATCAGGAATAAACAAACAAGCTTCCAGAATATAGAACAGCAAGCAGCAAACGTGGGATTTACGTGGGATATAAAACACCCTGTCTTAATTTCCAAGCTCCATCAATGACTCTAGCTAGAGCATAAATGTCCTCGTTAAAAAGCCAACACAACATATCATATTCAGACGTCCAGAATAAGTCTGGGTTCTTCATCTGGGCTTTCTCATACAGGGAATGTCTCACTTTATCATACAGAGGACAGTGGAAGAGAAAATGCAACTCGTCTTCAACAGTGCCAAGGTCACACAGAACACACAAGCGCTGCTCTTCTGTACCCTTGAACCTTCCTACTTCAACTGCCAAGGGCAAAGTGCCACATCTCAGTTGTGCGCAGAGGGACCTCTGTCTCCTCCCCAAGTCTAACATTAAATATGACTCCGTACAATAATTGTCTTTGATTTGAACATAGTTTCTAAGTTTAGGTTTGCTCCAGATCTCCTCCTTCCATTGTTTCTCATAGAGATTAACTAACTTTTGTTTAACTTTATTTACATTGCATTGCAAATTATTGGCGAAGACATAATACAACCCAGGGAGAGAGAATACTGCAGATGCATCTCTGGACCAGGGAAAATTGTTGGCTCTGTCCCAGTTAAATATCTTTTTGGTCAGCCTTTCATCTGACATCTGAACTAATCTATTCCAGAGCCAAACTATTTCACACCTCTGCATTACCAGACGTGGTACCCAGCCGGTGTCCCCCTCTACAGCACATTTGGCAGTGAATTTATGAACACCAAGGTAACATCTCAGGGCTCTGCTCTGGATAGCATTACTCTCAGGTGACTCCCCAAATCCCCATACTCCAGCCGCATAAAGTAAAACTGAGCCTACCATTGACTCAAAAAGCTTGGAAAAGGTTAAGAAACCAAGCTCGGGACACATTTTAATTTTATTCATTATTGACCCTAACGCTCTTCCAGCTGACTCTGCCAGTATTTTCCTTCCCTCTGAGTTGTTCATATATTCATTAAAAACAAAACCAAGATACTTATAAGAAGAAGTAAACAACAGGGGCGTTGACCCAAACTGAAATATATGGCTACTTTGCTGCACATAATTATTTCTGAAATGCATAATTTGTGTTTTTTCATTATTAATAGTGAGTCGCCACTTAGTACACCATAAACTCATAATATTTCTGTAAATTAATTTCCCCCTCGGCAATCAGCAGAATATCGTCAGCATATAACAAAATACTTAAATTTAATTCACCAACACTTATACCAAGCTTAGCTTGTTTGATTTCTTGTGCCAAGTCATTTATATAAAAAGCAAATAAGGTTGGGGAAAGGACATCTCCCTGCTTAACTCCAAAAGGAGTAGGGAACCATTCAGTCCTAAGATTATTTAGCTGAACACAAGCAACTGGATCTTTATATAGGGACTTTATCGCATTATAGAATTTACCCCCAACACCAGCAGAAATTAATTTATATTCCAAAAGGTCTCTGTTTATCCAATCAAAGGCTTTCTTAAAATCAACAAAACAAGCAAAAGTCTCTTTATGCTCTTGTAATCTTGCTCTCACAATAGAGGATAAAACATAAATATGGTCGATACATGCCCTATTCTCCCTAAAACCATTTTGTTCATCCACCATCACACCCCTAGACTCCAAAAAATTATTTAGTCTATTGTTCAGAACACCTGAATATAATTTATACACTGTACTTATCAGGCTGATGCCTCTGTAATTTAAAGGGACTCGGGGATCAGCCTTTACAGATTTGGGAATAGGTTTGATGATAGATTTATTCCAAACTGATGGAATAATGCCTTCCTGAAAACATTTCTGGAATAAACCATGTAAGAGCCATAACATATTGGGAGATTTAAGAGCCTCATTAGGGTCATCAACTCCAACAGCTTTATTTAATTTAGCTTTATTGATAACTTTCTGCACCTCCTCTAAAGTAATGTCATTATTCAATATATGATCAGAGCAATACGCTACATTATTCATATTCTCCAACTCACATTTCAATCTACACACTTCATTTAAAAAATGGTCATTTAACGGTGTGAGATTATTGCCTGCATATAGATTACAGTAATCCCTTTCCCATTGCTTGAGTATTAAACCAATTTCAAAAGAAGATTCACCATCATCCTTTAAAATTTCAAGTGGAATGCATGTACTCTTTTGAGGTCCAAGTTTATTTATTTCTTTCCAAAATTGCTGTGAGTTTCTGCTTTGTAATTGCTCTACGCGCAAAGCCTGCCCTCTTCTGAAGCATCTTTTGTAATACCTCAGCTTTCTATCAAAATTAAATCAACACATTTTAAATTCATCTCTCAAAATCCTTTTCCTATATTCCTCCTTACATTTAAGAAACAGTTTTTCAGGTGAACGCAATTTTTTCCGTAATTCATTTAGCTCAGTATTCCAATATGGATGCTTCGTTCTCAGACACTTCCTCTGGCCTTGTTTTTTAGATGTTCCACTCTTATCCATCTCCTTGTACAGCAGATCACAGAAACGATCATAGCACAGGTTAACATTATCTTGTTTTTCCCGGTCCACTTCCAGACAATGTAAAATTTCAAGGAGAGCCTTACAACACATCTCAGGAGATAAAAAATTCACAGGGGAATTTCTGTTTCGTCTCTTAGCCTTCAACTCAGAATGCGCACTTTGAGGATTATTAATTGGGCTCCCCGTTTGAAATCGTAAACACAAAGTAGAATGATCTGGCAGTCTACTGCGCCCATCAATCAGGCTAAGAGCTTGCTGTCCAGCCATCGCAACAAGGTCGGAGGGAGTATAAACATTAAATTCAATACATGTATTTATGTCAACATGTGGTATCACAATATAATCCACTACAGCCTTTCCTCTGACAGAAACAGAAGTAAAATTATCATTCTCAGGGTTTAACCTCCCGTTAAGCACACAGCATTTTAAAGTCTTTCAAAAAATCATGAAAACTCCCCCATGACTGTTCACACCTGTGTCCAAATTCACTCTCGGCGGAATATCATCTTCTTCCACACAGTCTCTCAGGTCTGCGGTGCGACTATTAAAGTCACCGCAGACATAAACAGAATCTACCTCGGATGAATAAATCAAGGCTATAAGGTGACTGAAAAATAGATCAGCATTTCGGCCCCATATTGACATTTCTGGTGATAAATAGCAAGAAAGTATAATGAAAGCATAGTCTGACAGACGATGCTTAAAACATAAACAAAAAATTCCATCATACGATTTATCTGCTATGTTAACTTCAAACTGGTCAAAGATGGTGTTCTTAACAAAAAAGCCAACACCACCGGAGGCTTTCGCCGCTTTCCTACGGGCGGTGCGGTTTTGACCAAACCATACAAAATCCATCCATTTCGGGTACATGGCAAGATAAATGGGTCTCGTTCAGACAAATAATATCTGGATCGAGACAACGGAGCAGTACTTTCCTAAGTTCACAGTTATGTTGAGTCCATCCATTCACATTGCATTGAACTAAACGATATTGTTCATTTGCAGGCTGGGCATGTTTACCTCAGACCACACTGAAGACCCTCACCTAGCAGATCTTTTACCTCAGCCATCAGATCTTCATTTTCCACCTGTGGTAGCCCCACGATGATTAGTGAGAAGTCCGGGTCAAACGTGGATTTTCTCTGCGTGACTTTGTCAGCTATTTTCTGCTCAATCGTTTCCATTCTGGAGCTGAGAATCCCCACTTCCAGGTCCAGATTAAGACTCATTTCCTTGACCGTTTTCTCCAGATCTCTTTTCATCGCGGCTTGATTCTCAGTGATTAGTTTCTCAAGCACCCCGCGCAGTGTCAGTTTTGCTGGTGACGTGTTTTTCCAGCCCACACTTTATGCGGTCCACCTTCGCATTGTGTAAATGAGAGGCTTTAACTTAAAGTGTAACTAAACCCCCAGGTTTTGGCTGAGGTGCATCTGGGCCGGAAATTCAAAAAATGCCTTGATTGTGGGCGGGGCTCCAGGAGCCGTTAAGACACGCCCAGTCACTCTGTGCAGCCTCCAACAGAGCACAGAGGGGCGGGGCCAACAGTGGTGGCTCGTGATGTAAGCTGCCTCCAAAACTCATCGGCCTCCATCTCAGCCAATAGCAAAATTCGATTGTAATAGCCGGGTTTCAACCCATAGAGGGCAGTCACAACCAAATTGAAATACTTTGACTAAACTGTCAAGAGTTGGACCAGAACACATCAACAACACTACTTCATACCCAAATACATTTGTTTTCAGCAGAAAAAAGTGGTTTGGGGGTTTAGTTACACTTTAAAGCACTTTGTAGAAGGAAATCACCAAATATTAATAAAAAAATGTTTTAATTAACAGAGTACTTTTTTTCATTTCACATGTACAACAGCCTGGATTTCTATTGTACCAATAGCTTTTGTCACAATAGTCAAGTAGCCTACGCACTGTACGTACTGTATGTTGTGTGAACAAACATAAACGCTGTACTGCTCCGGAGTACGTGACGAGGACGTCATGATCCCGGCTCCAGCGCATTGCATTGTGGGAAACAGTAGGCAGAGTAGACTGGTCAGATGCATACTGGAAATATTTTCCGAATCAGTACGACATCCGGGAACTTTTCGCATACTGCAGATTTTGCTTTTGTTTGCATACTACATACTACATTTTGGCCAAATCAATATGTACTGGCAGTATGGTATGCGGTTTCGAATACAGCCTGGGTTTGCTCTCACCTGCTGCTTTCAGTCCTTTAAAGGTAAGATATGATTTAACTTTACAATAACATTCAGCTAACGAGCTAACATTCTGACCAGAGTGAAGAAACAACAGTGTTGACGTCCTGTCAAAGACGTCTCTGTCTCTGTCCGTCCTGTCTCCTAACAGCACTCTGTAGCTCAGAGGTGACAGTCTGACATCCTGTAGTTTCAGCTGTAAAAGCAGCCAGTTCACTACTGAGTCTAACAAGTCAACAAAATAAACTCATTAAATGTCAAGAAAGGAAATGTTCTTTATTCTAGACTTTTACACTCTCATTAAACACACAAGTCATCAGATTTCACACATGACTCATGTTTAACAGTCATCTGACTTCCTGACTGTAACTTCCTCTTTAAAGTTTGGTTTCAGTTCCTGTGAACGTCGTGGCGCAGACAGTTGTGTCCGTGTGAACCTCCAGCTGAAGGTAATGTAACACATTTAAAATGTTTGACTCGTTAACACAATATGTCATTAGCTTAGCGAAACAAGAAACAGCAACAATCTGCCGCTCCATTGTTCACAGCTGTGAGTTCAAACAGCCGCCATTACAAACATCATCCTCCATGTTGAGAGGAAAACGGTGCAGGAAGAGCAGAGGTGGAGTTAGTTGGTCGTCAGTAGTTGATGTGGAGACAGCAGGAAGCAGCATTCAGAGGACGGTGAGCAGATGAAAGCTTTTATTTTGTAATGAAAGAATAAAAATGTAAGTGTGTCACTAAAGCTGTCAGAGCTGTGAACACTCCTCCAACAGGAAGTGTCGCCTCTTTCTGTCACTGTCCACTGAAATGTGATCAATAATCAGATCAGACACATTTACTTTACATCAGTCTGTTCTACATCAGCTGACACAGTGTTTGCAGTGCAGCTGCAGGATTTTACAAGATCCATTAGTTTAATACGAGTTTTTACTTGTATTTTCTTTCTTCATGAAAATCCAAGAAACTAGTGAAGAAACAACAGTGTTGTTTTCGAGTCTTTGAGTCAAAAACAACCAAAGTTAAAACTGAACTGGTGCCAACAAACCAAGTCGACCTGTTTGTTCAGATGAAGGTTTGTTAACTTGTCGTCAGTTTGTCAGTGAAAACCAGTTTTCAGTCTCGGCTCTGATGCAGCATGTAATCTGTAATGTTACTAAAGTTATCAAACAGATGTAGTTGAGTAAAAAGTAAAATATTTGCCTCCAAAATGTGGAAGAATAAAGTTGCAGTGCAGAACAGACGGATCAGGAGCTGCAGTGTCCGGCTTAGCAGGATTGACTGACGAGAGAGAAGCTGCAGGCTGGAACATGAACTAATGTTTACTGCTCAGTGTCACGGTGCTTTCTCCTCTTCTGGTGACCAGAAGGATCCTGATGAGATGAGAGGACGAAGCACAACCTGCCATCAAAGCTTTAAACAATTACACCTGCATTCACACGAGGGGAAGACGTGTTGCATCATTTCTGGGGCCCAACGCAACTTAAATAGTCAGAATGAGTTGTTATAGGATCATTGTGGGAGTGTAGCCGGTGAAATAAGAGTAGAAGTGGAGTTAGTTGGTCAGTATGTGAACACAGAGTGGTTGTCACTGTGTAGCTCCACTTACTGATGACTGAAGGCAGCTTTTCCTGCCTGAATGTGCTGATGTGACTTATAATATGTTGGTGTCCAGGTTCTTGTTCATAATGATCAGATACATGTTATCCTGGAGGTTCACATGAGTCCAAACACAGGAATGTGGCCCACCATTTACTATGACGTCATCATATAGCCTGAGCCCTCAGCACCAGCTGCATGAAGTGGAAACACGTGACTGAAGTACCTCAGGATTGTAGTTCCGTGTAGTACTCGAGTAAATGTACTTTCCTCCACTGTTACTGGTGTTTCTAGAACAGTGAGTCCAGTCGTGTCTCGCTGGTTAAACTGGTGTTCAGAGCAGACGACTCACTTCCGGTCTGATGGCTCCATGACACCATCTAGTGGACTGACAGTAGAAGTGCAGCATTCATGTGACACTGATATGAAGCAGCCAATCAGTGGAGGAGCAGCTGATGTTCTGACAGGAGACATGATGGAAAGGCTGATTTCAGTTGATGTGCAGATGAATGATTTGTGTTTCCTCTCCAGATGAAAGTGTGTGTGAGTTGAGCAGCATGAATCAGTGTGAGGACAGAGAGGAGGGAGGCCCTCCCTCTAAAACCCCTGGACCTGGACCTGGACCTGGACCTGGTGCTGGAGCTGGACCTGAGCCCAGCTGTGTGTCCTTCAAGAGTGACCGGTCAAAGCATGAGATCATTGATTTTAAAGGACAACAACCTCCTGCTGTAAAGAGGTGAGCTGTTAATAACATGAATATGTGACTGATTCGTGCTTTAACTGTGGAGAAAGATGTTTTTTGAAACCTGATGTTTATTTTCAGCTTCGTTCTTCTTCACTTAAATTTATATTGTCACTTTAGAAAGCGGCCCAACAGAACCAGTCTTCAACTCTTCATTTCACTGTATTGAATTAGTTTGGTCCAATATTCTCTGAGGTTTATTCCTCATGTTCTCCACTATTTTATGGACACAAGCTTCTGTGTCTGAAGACTAGAAAGTAAATTAACATCTCTGGTGGTCTTCTTCTCTGTCCAACAGGAGACCAGCCTCTACTGGACCTGAACCTGGAACTGGACCTGAACCCAGCTGTGTGTCCTTCAAGAGTGACTGGTCAAAGGATATTATAACTGATTTTAAACAACAGCGTTCATCAGACAGACAGTAAGTTGTCCTCATGTTGCTTTCTGTTGATGTTTGTCCTCATTAAATCCAGAACATATTGATCACACTATGAAGAAAATGGGTAAAAGTATTGCAGTGATAAGAAAATTTTCCAAGTATGTTGAATCAGATACTCTGAATCAAGTAATCAAGGCTCTAGTGTTGTCCCATCTGGATTACTGCCCGATTATCTGGTCATCTGCAGCCACCAAAGATATTAGAAAACTTCAAATTGCACAGAACAAAGCAGCTAGGATTGCTCTCAGTTGTTCACTGCATGCAAATATCTTAAAAATGCATCGGAATTTATTCTTCTGGTTGAAGACAGACTAAAATTAAGTCTCCTAACTTTCATGAGGAATTTGATTAACAGTAAAAAAAAACACAATATTTCTCAGATCAGATAGTGTTCACCAGAAATGTCAATAAATATGCAACCAGACAATCAAGATATGATAATTTACTGGCACCTAAACCAAGAACAAACTTTTTCAAACATACTGTAATATACAGAGCCATTATAGGATGGAATACATTACCTAATAATATCAAACATATTAACTCAAAACACATTTTTAAAAAGGTCGTAAAAGACTATTTAAATAAATTGAAAATTCAATGAGTAAGAAATACATAATGTATTATAATTTATTATAGGAATTTATTTGTGGGTTGAACTGTTGTGGTACTGTAATGTGACGTATGATGTATTCTTTGTATCTAATAATATATTTTAGACGGACTGTTTGCTGTTTGTGTATATGATGACGAGTTGTTACTAGGGATGGGCATTTCGAGTAATTTTCTAACCGAGTACCCGAACCTGGTCCTAATCGAGTAACCGAATAATAAAATATATGACTCATAAATGCGCTCTGTCCATCAGACAGCGCATTGCTGACACACAGCGTCGTCAGACAAAATATCAGGTGGTTAATAGAGTAGATTGGAGTTTAAGATGCACATATGAGTTTATGACTGGGAAAAAAAAAAGTTCCCCCTCTGGACGGAGCGCATTTATACCCCGGGATTTTTTTTTATTTTTTCAGTAATTAGCGGTGCTTATGCTCTCGTGTTTCTTGAACCTTAAGTGGTTTCGCATCAGTGCAAATCCCTAGTTGTTACACTGATCTGTAACAGCGATGAATGTCAGTATGTACTATGTTCTTTTAAAATTGCATTGTGGACCCCAGGAAGAGTCAGTCGGAGCCGTTGTCCTGATGGTCTTCATGTCCTCAGAGTGATGATGGAGGTCAGAGCAGGATCAGTATTAAAGGACAGGTTCACAGTTTTTCATGTCTGTCCCTCAACAACTCTGACGACAGTGTTCCTCCTGTGTACAAACAGCAGTGACTCACCTCCTGCTGAGATCTGACCTGCTGCTGAGGAGAGGAGAGGCTGTGTGTTATATCTAACGTTACAAGGGCCCGACCCATCCGGACTTCATGGGGCCGGTACCGAAACCCATATTAAGGAGTAGAAAACTCTGATTACTGATATATCAGCTGATTAAATGTTTTTAATTTTTCAAAGAATATATAAAAACAAATAACTTCTTTTCTGATCTGTTAAATAAAGTTCAAACACTTGAGACAAAGATATGAACTGAAGGCAGAACATTTTACTGTTTTACCATATTTATTAAATATGCAAAAATAAATAAAAGGTGTTACAAATACGTCTAAAGTTACATGGAGCCTTTTGAAACTCAGACGTTCAGTATTTCTTCTTACTGCAAGACATGTCTACATGAATATAGCTTATATTTACAAATGATGAATTTATTATTATCTTTATATTTAGGTAATAGGTCGCTGTATAAGCAACATAATAAGTGAAGTCACTGGCAAAACATTATTTGAAATGCCCATCCTCCCGAGGGCTTCGGCCCTTTGCCTCAGCTTCCTTGTTGCCCCCTGGACCTGCTTTGCTCTCCAGACATGGTTTGCCCTTCGGCTCTGTCTCCTGGTCGCTCAATGCCCACCCCCGGTGCCTTTCACCCAAAAATCCCCAGTTGCCGGTTTTCTGTCTTCTAGTTTCTCCTCACAGGGTGTTGGGGTTTCTCAGTAATTCAGAAATACAGCAGATTTGTTTTGCAATGCAATACGCTTCTGTAGGTTCCAGTGTGGCCGTTGTGTCGATAATCAACCAAAAGAGACACACGAAAAAGTCGATAAGTAACTTTCGGGTCACACAAATCAGACAAATTAAATATCAATATCAAGTTTGGTCCAGGCCCCGTTTTTTCATGTCCTGTTTTTGATCTGAGAATAAAATCAAAGGTACAAAAACAAAACGTTATTTGTTTTTTGGTATCAGATTCATGAAAGAACAATGAAATATCATTGTTTTAATAGTTTTGACTCACCGATTTGCACTGGACAGTTAGCATCCAACTAGCTTGTGTTAGCTGTGTGTTGCTGTCCACAGTATTTTAGGGGTCAAGAGCTGGAGGGACTAAACAAGACAAGCTGCTGAACCAACCCAGTAAACTGACTGACTGTTGATTCACAGTGGGATCAGCAGCACGACCAACACTTTGATGTCAGGGGAAACCATCTGATTCAATGATGTCATCAACACTTTAACTCAAAGGACCTTCAGCTTGTGTTTGTCTCTGAGTGGACAGACATAATGTGGCTGATTCTTCATGATTCCTCCACAGAGTCGACCAGGACAGCTCAGAGGTTCCCAGAGGTCCGTCTGCCCAGCAGCATCAAACACACCTGGACTCCATATTTATGGTCTGTACATGAACAACAACTACTTTTACATCCAATCTGTTCACAATAATCTCCATGCTGCACTTTACAGACCAGTGGTGAATCTGTCCAACATGGATCTGATGTTTGGCTCCATGATGTTAAATGTTCTCATTCACATAATATTCTGTTCCAGCTGCTGGAGGAGAACATTGTCACTTTTGTGAAGAACGAGCTGAAGAAGGTCCAGAAGGTTCTGAGTTCAGATTACCCAGAATGCTTAGAGAGTCAGAGGGAGGATGAGGAGGTGCTGGATGGTGAGGATGAAGAGCAGAGGAGGAGCAGCAGAGAGGCATTTCTGAAGATCACACTTCACTTCCTGAGGAGAATGAAGCAGGAGGAGCTGGCTGACTGTCTGCAGAGCAGTAAGAGGATTTCTCTAAAGATTTAACATGATGGATCAATGAGACGTTTACTGAAGTCTGATGATGATGATGATGGAAAATCTGTTTATATATGCAATCTTTAGTGGAAGGAAATTGTCTTATTGTCTTTATAAATAACTTAATGATCTTGTTTGTTGTGTATTTATTCAGGAAGTTATTCAGGAGTTTGTCAGCGTAAACTTAAATCTAACCTTCAGAAGAAGTTCCAGTGTGTGTTTGAGGGGATCGCTAAAGCAGGAAACTCGACCCTTCTGAATCAGATCTACACAGAGCTCTACATCACAGAGGGAGGGACTGCAGGGGTCAATGATGAACATGAGGTCAGACAGATTGAAGCAGCATCCAGGAAACCAGACAGACCAGAAACAACAGTCAGACAAGAAGACATCTTTAAAGCCTCACCTGGAAGAGATGAACCAATCAGAACAGTGATGACAAAGGGAGTGGCTGGCATCGGCAAAACAGTCTTAACACAGAAGTTCACTCTGGACTGGGCTGAAGACAAAGCCAACCAGGACATACAGTTCACATTTCCATTCACTTTCAGAGAGCTGAATGTGCTGAAAGAGAAAAAGTTCAGCTTGGTGGAGCTTGTTCATCACTTCTTCACTGAAACCAGAGAAATCTGCAGCTTTGAAGAGTTCCAGGTTGTGTTCATCTTTGACGGTCTGGATGAGTGTCGACTTCCTCTGGACTTCCACAACACTGAGATCCTGACTGATGTTACAGAGTCCACCTCAGTGGATGTGCTGCTGACAAACCTCATCAGGGGGAAACTGCTTCCCTCTGCTCGCCTCTGGATAACCACACGACCTGCAGCAGCCAATCAGATCCCTCCTGAGTGTGTTGACATGGTGACAGAGGTCAGAGGGTTCACCGACCCACAGAAGGAGGAGTACTTCAGGAAGAGATTCAGAGATGAGGAGCAGGCCAGCAGAATCATCTCCCACATCAAGACATCACGAAGCCTCCACATCATGTGCCACATCCCAGTCTTCTGCTGGATCACTGCTACAGTTCTGGAGGATGTGTTGAAGACCAGAGAGGGAGGAGAGCTGCCCAAGACCCTGACTGAGATGTACATCCACTTCCTGGTGGTTCAGTCCAAAGTGAAGAAGGTCAAGTATGATGGAGGAGCTGAGACAGATCCACACTGGACTCCAGAGAGCAGGAAGATGATTGAGTCTCTGGGAAAACTGGCTTATGATCAGCTTCAGAGCGGCAACCTGATCTTCTATGAATCAGACCTGACAAAGTGTGGCATCGATGTCAGAGCAGCCTCAGTGTACTCAGGAGTGTTCACACAGATCTTTAAAGAGGAGAGTGGACTGTACCAGGACAAGGTGTTCTGCTTCGTCCATCTGAGTGTTCAGGAGTTTCTGGCTGCTCTTCATGGCCATCTGACATTCATCAACAACGCAGACCATCAATCTGCAGAGACACGTTTCTACCAGAGTGCTGTGGACCAGGCCTTACAGAGTCCAAATGGACACCTGGACTTGTTCCTCCGCTTCCTCCTGGGTCTTTCACTGCAGACCAATCAGACTCTCCTCCGAGGTCTGCAGACACAGACAGGAAGTGGCTCACAGAGCAACCACGAAACAGTCGGTTACATCAAGAAGAAGTTCGAAGAGACTCTGCCTGCAGAAAGAAGCATCAATCTGTTCCACTGTCTGAATGAACTGAACGATCGTTCTCTAGTGGAGGAGATCCAGCAGTACCTGAGATCAGGAAGTCTCTCCACAGATAAGCTGTCTCCTGCTCAGTGGTCAGCTCTGGTCTTCATCTTACTGTCATCAGAAGAAGATCTGGACGTGTTTGACCTGAAGAAATACTCTGCTTCAGAGGAGGCTCTTCTGAGGCTGCTGCCAGTGGTCAAAGCCTCCAACAAAGCTCTGTAAGTGTGGAGAAGTTTCTTCAGAATGCAGTAAATGTGCTGTTATTGACCCAAATAGAAATAATTTTCTTGTTCTGCTCATTATTCTTTATCCAGACTGAGTGGCTGTAACCTCTCAGAGAGAAGCTGTGAAGCTCTGTCCTCAGTTCTCAGCTCCCAGTCCTCTAGTCTGAGAGAGCTGGACCTGAGTAACAACAACCTGCAGGATTCAGGAGTGAAGCTACTTTCTGCTGAACTGAAGAGTCCACACTGTGTCCTTGAAACTCTCAGGTCAGGATTCATTATTTTATTTCATTATTTCATGTAACTTTACAATTGGAGCAGGTCTTGATCATACTCAGCCAGACAGGGTCCGCTATATATATATGGAAGAGGAAAAGAGGAAAAGTCAGAGGATCACCCAAAGAATTACATTTCATCCGAAGGGGATCATGAATGCATTTTATATAAAATGTGGGTCTGTCAGTCTATTCTGCACTTTGGTCCCAATTTACTAATCTCAACAACCATTGGATGGATTGTCATGAGGTTTGGTTCAGACATTCATGCTCCCCTCAGGATGAACTGTAATTACTTTGGTGATCCTCCATCATCAGGTCATCATTTTAATCTGTACAATATGTTGGTTCATGACCAAATATTTGCAAAACTAATGGCATTTCCATTAGCTTCAGTTATACTCTGTGTTCAGTGCTGATCAGTAAATTAGTGAAAACTAAGATGATGAATATAATAAACGTTAAACCCTTAAACACAGATGTGCACTGAATCATCAGGACCCTCAGCTGATCTGTGATGTGTGTTGTTTTGTGTGTCTGCAGGCTGTCAGGCTGTCTGATCACAGAGGAAGGCTGTACTTCTCTGGCCTCAGCTCTGGACTCCAACCCCTCCCATCTGAGAGAGCTGGACCTGAGCTACAATCATCCAGGAGACTCAGGAGTGAAGCTGCTGTCTGCTCGACTGGAGGATCCAGGCTGGAGACTGGGCACTCTCAGGTATGAAGAGTCCTGCTGCAGCCACAGACAGTCAGTGTGAGACTCTGTATCTCCACTGTAGATGGTTCAGTGTCGGGAGGTCTGCTTCGTTTACTCCACCTCCAGTTGTTCAGTTCAGTTCAGGAGAAAAGGCAGCATGGCACGAAGCCAAGAGTTACAAGTGAAGAGAGGAAGATGAGAAGAAGAGAAGAAGAGATGAAGATCAGCGACCAGGAGAGTCTTGGCACAAACACTAAAGTTACACCTCTTTTTTCAGACTAGTTTGGTGCCTTTTCAAAATGTGCCTGTTTGATTTGTTGGCCTCTGGTTTTGCTGCTTGACGAACCGTCATCCAAACTCCTTCACACTCCACACTGATTGCAGAGGGTTATCAAAACATGAACACTAAATCTAATTTCCACCACGTCACTGCTGTGTTATGATATTAATAATAACAATAGACCCTCTGTGTCAGACGTCTGATCAGAAAATACTGAACCTCAAATTCAAAAGATTTCTGTGACACATAAATGAACTTAATCACTGAATGTCATAGAAACTCTTTCCCTGAACTGGAGAATCAGTGTTTCTGCCAAAGTGCTTGACTTTGAACTTAAAATGGTTCTGACATGGATCTTTATCAACACTGGAGTAACTGCATCCTAGATCATCACTGACAGTGTGTCTGTGCCTCAGTGTGAAACATTTACAGACTGTAACAACTGTCTGTGGCGTCAGTTTAAAGTGAACAGAAGATATAAAACAGTCCAATAACAACGTTAGATGACACAAGGTGGAACATTCCCGTCACATCACCATAACAGCAGCAGTGCATAGATGAATTTAAGATGGGTCAGTGGTGCCGTCTTGGCTCCTGTCATGAGGAAACTGCTGCTCCAGCTGAGTTTGGGCTGTTTTGGGTAGTTCTCATTATAACAGCCTGCAGGGGCAGGAAAGCTTCGGTGTTTTGCACCGTCAGCAAAATCAAATGACAAAAGAAAAGAAAACATTCAGTGATCAATCATCTGCTCCATTGATTAACATGATATGTGACCTGTGCAGAGCTGCAGCTCTCTACAGTAGCTGGTGGACCTCTGGTTTAATGCTGTTGTAATGTACTTCAGCCCGGCTCGTAGCTGCTGACTCAGCTTCACTTTCAGCTGTTCTGGACTCGTGTTCAGGTTCTGCTGGTGGAAATCCAGTGTTTCCTGATTTAGCTGCTTCAAAATAAAAGCTTTCAAATAACTAACGGGGGGTGGGGGGGACAAATAAAAAACAAAGATCTGAAAAAGAACAGGATGGATCACCGTGCTTCTACAGTTTGATCCTTTTTTAATGTCAGTGTGACGGTCCTGGTCCTGTCGTTTTTATGTATTCAGTCCATTTCTCCCACTTCCGGCAGCATTGATCCTCTTGAGTCCTTATTTTATAAGTCAGTTGTTCCATAATATGTATTTCGTCCATAACTTCCATCCAGTCTTCCTGTGACGGGGTCTGTCTTGTACCATTTTCTTGTAATTGCCTTTTTACAGGCTACTCACATAATTTTCAATATGTATCTATCATCTTTCAACACAACGTTTCCCGTAATGACGCCAAGATATAATAATGTACAAGACTTGGATACACCATAACCCAAAACTCTGCCCATAACTAAATGAACATCTTCCCAAAATTTTGCGATCTTAGGCCAGAACACATGTGAATGGTTCACATTTACATCTCCACAGCTTCTCCAACACGGCTGATTTTTCTAAATTCTTCCATTTGGCTACATAATCTTTGTCACACCAACAGATTACATGTCTAACTTGTGCAGCATGAAAATATCCCTGAAGGTTTGGCAGTGCCAAACCCCCCTTATCCTTTCCAATCCGTAATGTTTCAGATTGATTCTCGGTCTGTGACCATTCCATATAAACCTGGAAATGGTTTTGTCCCACAGTCTGAATTGTTTTTCGGGTATCTCAATGGGTAGTGACTGAAACAGGTAAAGAAGTCGGGGTAGAACGCTCATTTTTATGGTCTCTATTCGTGAACCGATGTCTGATGGAAGGATAGCCCACCTGTCCAAGTTGCTCTTAATTTCCTTCTCCAGTTTGACGTAATTAGCTTCATATAAATCATCAGTGTTTTGTGTTAAAGTGACCCCAAGATATTTCATTGTTGTTGCTCTCCAGTTCAGATTGTGTTTTTGTTGTATGATTTTGGATGGGGAGTAGTTGAATGTTAGGATCTGTGTTTTGGTCAATTTAAGCTTGTATCCAGAACAAAAGCCAAACATCTCTGGTTGGTTGATTAGTATGGGGATGCATGTGTCTGGGTCCTCTAAAAAACAGACCACATCATCAGCAAAAAGTCCAATGGTGTGTTCCTCTCCCCCGACCTCTACTCCTTTAAGATCTCAGGGGCTCTATGAAGACTGCACACAAGGTTGGAGAGAGACAGCAGCCATGTCTAGTAGATGGTCCTGAAGCTGTGCTGTCAGTCAGACTGCCGTTTATTCTTGTCCTTGCGGTCGGGTTTTGGTAAAGTGTTTTAATACGTCTGACAGCTTTGTCATTAAGTCCGAGTTTTTCAAGTACCTGATATAGAAAAGTCCAACTTACGCTATCAAAAGCCTTTTCTGCATCGAGGCTTATTAAGGCTGCACAGTTCTTCTTTTTTAGAATATGATTAATAACATGTAGAGTTCTCCTCATGTTGTCTTGGGCTTGTTGTCCCTTAACAAAGCAGCAGAAACACAGCGAGAACAAAAAGCAGACTGTGCAGGTGAGATTCAGAAAAGCCCGGGAAGCTTCAAACAGGAATCTGACCTCAAAAGTTCTGACGTCCAAATCCAAAAGTCCTGTAATATACAAACATGAGCACGAGCTGACATTGGATCAGACAGCAAGCGTAAGGTCGCCCACAGGAAACAGCAGCAACATCCAATAACATAAAGATGAAGTCATGAATCCAAAAAGAGGTTTGTGTGTGTCCTCACATGTTGTCGTCCTCTTTCACACACACCAACATCCTGTGGCTCTCAGTGTGTGAGGAGAGTGGCAGAGGTGAAGAGGTTCAGGAGAACAGGGAGAAGCAGGCCTGATGGACATATTGTGTTTCTGTGTATGAGTCATGTCATGTCCATGTCTGCATGCTGAAAGAGGATGTGCTGCTCTGACCCCCCTCCTCCTTTCAGGGTGGAGCCTGCTGGAGTCCGATGGTTGACACCAGGTCTGAGGAAGTGTGAGTGTGTTTTTACTTTGATTCAGCTGCACACTGTGACATCACTCAGTCACATCTGTGATGTCATCACCACACTGATGATACATTAATAACTGCAGCTGTGTTGTGTCTTTTTCTCTCCATCAGATTCCTGTGAGCTCACAGTCGACACAAACACAGTCAGCAGAGAGATCAAACTGTCTGACAACAACAGGAAGATGACACTTGTGGAGGAGGATCAGTCATATCCTGATCATCCAGAGAGGTTTGAGTCCTCCTGGCCTCAGCTGCTGTGTAGAACTGGTCTGACTGGTCGCTGTTACTGGGAGGTCGAGTGGAGAGGAGATGTTTCTATATCAGTGAGTTACAGAAGAATCAGAAGGAGAGGAGGCAGTGAAGACTGTGTGTTTGGACTGAATGATCAGTCCTGGAGTCTGAGGTGCTTTAATGGTGGTTACTATGTCTGGCACAATAACAGACACACAAACATCTCCTCCTCCTCCTCCTCTGGTAGAGTAGCAGTGTATGTGGACTGTCCTGCTGGCACTCTGTCCTTCTACAGAGTCTCCTCTGACTCACTGATCCACCTCCACACCTTCAGCACCACATTCACTGAACCTCTTTATCCTGGATTTGGGTTCTGGCCCGGTTCTGGTTCCTCAGTGTGTCTGTGTGGTGTTTAGTCTGCAGAGTCTCCTCCTGTCACAGAAACATTGTCAGTGCTGAACAGTTGAGTCTGTACAGGATCACAGTCACATCAATCTTTCAGCTTCTTGTAATAAATTCATCAGTGAACTTTGTACAAAATGATTCAAACTGATTGTAAAGATTGATGGTTTCCTCGTCATCAATGATTCTGTTCTGCACATTAAAACTGAGACATCGCTTCACTTTGTTCTGCACTTGTTGTATTTGACAGTCGTCAGCATGAAGCTGGTGACTCACAGAAGGACTTTAACAGGCAGCCGCTGTAAAGACTTTAAAACAGGCGTAACGTGCGTCTCCTTCTGGTCTGAGTCAGCAGTCGTGCAGCAGGATGTTGAATTAGCTGCTTTCATCATGTTTCTGTGTGAGTGCTACGTGTTAGCTAGCTACAGACTGCAGCTAATGTTAGCTAGCTACACACTGAATGTTAGCTAGCTACATACTGTAAACTAGGTGTAGAGCAGAGGCACTGTTAGCTAGGTGTAGAGTGGCAACATTGTTAGCTAGGTGTGGAGTAGAGAAACGGTTAGCTAGGTGTAGAGCAGAGGCACTGTTAGCTAGGTGTGGAGTAGAGAAACTGTTAGCTAGGTGAAGCGCAGAGGCACTGTTAGCTAGGTGTAGAGTGGCAACATTGTTAGCTAGGTGTAGAGTAGAGAAACTGTTAGCTAGGTGTAGAGTGGCAACATTGTTAGCTAGGTGTAGAGCAGAAGCACTGTTAGCTAGGTGTAGAGTGGCAACATTGCTAGCTAGGTGTAGAGTAGAGAAACTGTTAGCTAGGTGTAGAGTGGCAACATTGTTAGCTAGGTGTAGAGTAGAGAAAATGTTAGCTAGGTGTAGAGCAGAGGCACTGTTAGCTAGGTGTAGAGTAGAAACACTGTTAGCTAGGTGTAGCGCAGAGGCACTGTTAGGTAGGTGAAGAGTGGCAACATTGTTAGCTATGTGTAGAGTAGAGAAAATGTTAGCTAGGTGTAGAGCAGAGGCACTGTTAGCTAGGTGTAGCGCAGAGGCACTGTTAGCTAGGTGTAGAGTAGAAACACTGTTAGCTAGGTGTAGCGCAGAGGCACTGTTAGCTAGGTGTAGAGTGGCAACATTGTTAGCTAGGTGTAGAGTAGAGAAACTGTTAGCTAGGTGTAGAGTGGCAACATTGTTAGCTAGGTGAAGAGTAGAGAAACTGTTAGCTAGGTGTAGAGCAGAGGCACTGTTAGCTAGGTGTGGAGTAGAGAAACTGTTAGCTAGGTGAAGCGCAGAGGCACTGTTAGCTAGGTGTAGAGTGGCAACACTGTTAGCTAGGTGTAAATCAGAGGCACTGTTAGCTAGGTGAAGAGTGGCAACATTGTTAGCTAGGTGTAGAGTGGCAACATTGTTAGCTAGGTGTGGAGTAGAGAAACTGTTAGCTAGGTGTAGAGCAGAGGCACTGTTAGCTAGGTGTAGAGTGGCAACATTGTTAGCTAGGTGTGGAGTAGAGAAACGGTTAGCTAGGTCTAGAGCAGAGGCACTGTTAGCTAGGTGTAGCGCAGAGGCACTGTTAGCTAGGTGTAGAGCAGAGGCACTGTTAGCTAGGTGTAGAGCAGAGGCACTGTTAGCTAGGTGTAGAGCAGAGGCACTGTTAGCTAGGTGTGGAGTAGAGAAACGGTTAGCTAGGTGTAGAGCAGAGGCACTGTTAGCTAGGTGTGGAGTAGAGAAACTGTTAGCTAGGTGTAGCGCAGAGGCACTGTTAGCTAGGTGTAGAGTGGCAACACTGTTAGCTAGGTGTAAATCAGAGGCACTGTTAGCTAGGTGAAGAGTGGCAACATTGCTAGCTAGGTGTAGAGTAGAGAAACTGCTAGCTAGGTGTAGAGCAGAAGCACTGTTAGCTAGGTGTAGAGTAGAAACACTGTTAGCTAGGTGTAAATCAGAGGCACTGTTAGCTAGGTGAAGAGTGGCAACATTGTTAGCTAGGTGTGGAGTAGAGAAACTGTTAACTAGGTGTAGCGCAGAGGCACTGTTAGCTAGGTGTAGTGTGGCAACATTGTTAGCTAGGTGTAGAGTAGAGAAACTGTTAGCTAGGTGTAGAGCAGAGGCACTGTTAGCTAGGTGTTGCGCAGACGCACTGTTAGCTAGGTGTAGAGTGGCAACATTGTTAGCTAAGTGTAGAGTACAGAAACTGTTAGCTAGGTGTAGAGCAGAAGCACTGTTAGCTAGGTGTAGAGTAGAAACACTGTTAGCTAGGTGTAAATCAGAGGCACTGTTAGCTAGGTGAAGAGTGGCAACATTGTTAGCTAGGTGTAGAGTGGCAACATTGTTAGCTAGGTGTAGAGTAGAGAATCTGTTAGCTAGGTGTAGAGCAGAGGCACTGTTAGCTAGGTGTAGCGCAGAGGCACTGTTAGCTAGGTGTAGAGTAGAAACACTGTTAGCTAGGTGTAGCGCAGAGGCACTGTTAGCTAGGTGTAGAGTGGCAACAATGTTAGCTAGGTGTAGAGTAGAGAAACTGTTAGCTAGGTGTAGAGCAGAGGCACTGTTAGCTAGGTGTAGAGCAGTGTATGATCCTGACTAAGACCTTCAAACAAAACTTCAGACATGTGAACAGACAAATGTACTTTGGAGAAGAGCATAAGGATATGAATATGGTTGAATATGTTAGGGCGTTCAGCAGAACAAGCAGTCACATTAAAGACAGATCATTTTTAAAAAGAAAAAAAATCAACCCTGCTGAACCATTATTTTTACTTAGTAAATTATAAGTCTTTAGTCTGATCAGTGTAATGACAAACAGCTCAAATATCTTGGAACCTGACAGAATGCAAGAATTTTGTTTTTATTTTGATGTGTCTGTTCAGTCAAAGTCAAATAAGAACTAAACCAGTGACTAACAGTAAAACTGTGACATCCTTTGGTTTTGTCAACATGATGAATTAAATGAGTTGGAGCTGGAGAATTTGAGAAGCTGGTCACTGATTTTAACATGATTTCAATTATTTTACGCATTTTCATTTTTTATTTTTTGAAGATTACAAATGTTTTGCTTTCACTTAATATTCTATACGTTCTCATGCATGACGTCTGGTGTGGACAATAATGATGTTGACAATGATCATGAAAAAAGAAAATACTGATGTTCTACAAAGATTATTTTCAATTTCTTTTGTATTTTTTTAGTTGTTTTTTCTTTTGGGAAGTGCCGACATTTATACTGGTGAGCACAATTATGATGCTGAAAATGAAAATGATAACGATGCACTTCAGAGATCACATGCAACAAGACATCATGTTATTGTCATGTTATATTTTATCATTTTGGTTCGATGTCTTTATTTTTCTTTGTTCATATTTTACATAACTGCATAAATAACTGGTGTGCACAATAATGATGATAATGACGATGATAATGATGATTTACTACAAAGTCTATGTGGAATGAGATGTTTTGTTATAGATATGTCAGCATGGTTCATTCACAGACTTTTAACGTCAGTTAGATTTCTAAATTTTACTTGTAAAGAAGAATGTATATTTGATACCAGTCAGTGAAGTTCAAGTGCAGATTTGTATTACTTTTGGTACTTTTAAATACTTACCTTTTTTTTTTTCTTGTTTAATCATTTTAAAATGTTTTTCAAATTAAAATAATGACTGGTGTGCACAAAAATTATGATGATGTAAGTCTACGTTATACAAGGACCATGTGATGAGATAAAGTTTTGTTATATTTGTTGCTATTTACCGTTGATAGTTTTATTTCTCAACATTTTTTGTAAAACGAAACCTGAAAAGGTAAACAGAGAGTAACCACATCAGCAGAAGTTGAGAAAAGCTACTTTCGACGGGTGGAGATTCAGTCATTATTTTCACCTCGTAGTGCAGTGCACAGTTTGCGCGGGGAGAAAGCTGCTCTCCACCGCTTCTAACACCACCTCCAACTTGAAAAAGCACTTGGAGCGACAGCACGGACACGTAAAGCTCAAAATCCCAGATAAATAAGCTTGTTGCCTCGTACATAGTAGAGGAAATGCTTCCTCTTTCTGTCTTTTCGTAAGATACTCGGCAAAATACCGATAGCAGGGAGAGACCAGCCGTATTCTGACAGGAAAACTTTTGCAACGTACCTTGATAAATGTTGCTCCATGATGGAAAGTGGGCTGAAAAAAACGTTTGAGAGCGTTGAGTATGTGTCAACGGCCGCTGACATCTGGACGTGTCAACAGCTATATAGGCATGACTGCCCATTGGATTGATCCAAGCAACTTCCATCGTGCAAAAACCGCCCTTGCCTGCAAAAGAATCAAAGGACGACACACATATGACGTTGTGGCTACTGAAGTTGAGCAGGTTCACTCATCTTATGGACTGTCAGAGAAGGTCACCGCAACAGTCGCTGACAACGGCTCTGCCCTCTGGACTGAGGCCAGCCGGTCTACGGTAGCTCCAGTTAACCACTCTCTGCAGTCAGCTAGGTTTGAGAGCCTTTTCTGAGCGGGAGTATAAATTCCTTGTGGAGTACTGCACAATCACAAACCCACTTACAAAAGCTTTGGACCGATTACAAGGTGAGATTAAGTGTACGTAGGTTCCTGTTAACCTATGGCTTCTTGCCTTTCCTTTTTTTTGACTGTTGAACATTTGAATCAAACAAGTAATTCTTGATTCATATTCATTGATTCCAGGTGAAAACGATTGCTTTTATGGCAATCTACTACCGACACTGGAGGCTCTGATGTCAAAGACCCTGGCTTTGCGTGCCGGCCTCTCCCAGATGACGGTAGATCTGCCTGATGTCATAGTGCAGGTAGGCCGTGTGTGTGTGTGTGTGTGTGTGTGTGTGTGTGTGTGTGTGTGTGTGTGTGAGACTTACTGACTGTAACTTTGTGTGATATGAGAGAAACCTGTCAGATGCACAAGTGCACATCCCTCCACTATCACAGATGCTGTCAGATGCTTCCACTATCACAGTTTTCTAAACTCCACACTGAAATGAGCTCTTAGAGAGTGTAAGATTTGTGTACTGGTACTGTGTTTCTGAAGACCTGGTATAGTCAATATGCCTGTTGCATCATCCACCTGTCAACTCCTTCCACAGGAAAGCGTGTTTTGTCCTCTTAAAGAGAAACATCTCATTTTGAAATCTCTTTCTCAGGCCGGCAAAAGCCGCTTTGCCTCTGTTTTGGACAGCAGGGAGGCTCTCCTGGCTGCTGTCACTCTGCCGAAGTTTAAGATGCGGTGGCTGAGGGAAGAGACCAGGAGAGAGGCCCTAAGGACTCTGCTGGTAACAGAGTGTTGTGCTTCCCCCGTGGCTGCCCCCAACAACGAGGAGCAGGAGGTCAGGCCTCTACAGCTAAGTCCAGCCTCCAGCAGCAGCGAGGATGACTTTTCTGTGTTTGAGGGAGAGCAGGATTCAGGATCTCTTGGTCCTGAAAGGGAGGTGATGGACTACCTGAAGTCTGGGTCAGAGATGGGGTTCCTGGACAACTTCCCCAGAATTAAGAACCTGTCTTTAAAATACAATGCGGCACCAGCATCCAGTGCTCCGGTAGAGAGGCTATTCAGCCTGGGGAGCCTTGTTGTGACTCCGAGGAGGAGCAGGTTGGGAGACGAGCGTTTGAGAGACTCCTCCTTATGAGGTGTAACCACTGCTCTGACGAGAATTACAACAAATAAGCTGACACATTCAGAAGTTCATATCTTGCCCCAGAAAGATGCACTACAGTAGTTGGAAATGCCAACTGTATTTTCATTGATGTGTTTTGAGGCTATTGTATGTGCTTTAAGTAATTTCAACAACCTGCCTCTCCTCTGCGCTGTGCTTTGCTGTTGTTTTTGACAGTTTACCTCTCCTCTGCACAGTGCTGGTAAGGCCAGTCTTTTTTATTTATGGATATATTTTTTGAGGAAGTTAATATTTCTTTGTTTGTACTTGTTATAAATTGACAATCAAATTGATTGATTGTTTGCACTAGACAGTGTTTATTAAACATTAAGGAAGTTAATATTTGTTTGTACTTGATTGCACAAGTACACTTGTTTGTACCTATTTGCAGTAGACAGTGTTTGTTAATTGAGGGAGTTAAGCAGCATACCTGCACCAGTATTGGCAGGGCCAGTCTGTTGTTGGCGTAATAAAGACCCTCAAGAAGACTCCTCCTGTGTCTGTTCTCCTTCCATCTTATGCATCTCAGGCAATTTTAGAGTAAGTAGAAAAAAAAATGTAACGAGTAATATAACCAGTTACTTTCTCCAGGGAGTAATATAGTAATGTAAGGCATTACTATTTTTGAGAGTAATATGTAACGTGTAATATATTACTTTTTTAAGTAGCGAGCCCCAACACTGCTGACCACAGAGCGATCCATATAAGCATCCAGTTTAGTGCGTCTGATACAATCCGCAGATCTGCTACTGGAAATGAAACAGTTCCCTGTTGAAGCAGGAAAAGGTTCAGACTGACATGATTCATTTAATCACTCGTTTTTACAACGAGGCTAAAAGGGAAAAATCCTACAACACTAACTGGGAACTACTTAAGTTTGAGTCAGGAAAAGTCTTCAGACAGTAAACAGGAGCATTTATTGCCAAAGCTAAAAGAGCAGAAGAGAAAGTCACAAGTAAAACGTCTTCTTCTTATCAGAGACCCCCGGTGAAGCTTCAGAGGAGGACGAGCTGCTTCTATCGGACCTCCAGAACAAATCAGACGAGTTGTATGGACAAAAAGCAGAGGAGCCTTTGTCAGGTCCAGGAAGAGATGGCTGGAGGAGGGGAGCAAAGTCCTGCCGACTGTTTCCCTCCTGAAAAATACCGATCCAAAACCAATCCCATCCATAATTTAAATATTAATGGGCTCGTTACTGATGACGAGAAATCAATTGCAGACTTCTGTTCGAGATTTTATAGCAGTTTATACAGCTGACAATCTAATGAAGAAGCCACCAGTCAGTGTGTAAACTCAGTAAATCAGGTGAGAAAGATTGATCTGGCAGGTACAGATCAGTGTGACGCCCTCTTACAGTGGCAGAGGTCACTGATTCCATCGCTCTGCTCAGAAACGATAAATCTCCGGCACTGACGGTTTAACTGCAGAGTTTTATAAAGCCTTCTCAGATCAGTCAGCCCGTTTTTACTGCAGGTTTTTACGGAGAGTCTAGAGAACGATGCCCTTCCTCCCGGTCTCACTCAAGGTCTGCTCACATTGATCCCCAAACCTAGAAAAGACGCTTGTTATTGACAGCTGGAGACCCATTTGTCTGCTGAGTAACGATTATAAAATGATGGCGTTAATATTTGCCAGGAGAATTAAAGTAGCTGTTGACACAATGATAGCTGAGACACAGTCGGGCTTTATGAGGAACAGGCACCTCTCTAATAATATCAGACTAGTATCAGATATTCTTGACTACTCTGAGCTGATATCTGAAGATGGCTTCATCCTCTTCTCAGATTTCTATAAGGCCTTTGATGCAACACAACACCGATTTATTTTTCTCTAAAAGACGCCGGTCAGATACCTGTCGCCATTCATGTGATGAAGCAGCTTTCAGAGGCCTCTGGTCTGTCTGAGTATAAATAAATGTGAACTGCACCTTTAAAAGGTTGTAATACGGACTTCCGGTTCCGGCCATGCCCGAGTCAGTCGCCTAAGCAGAACGCTCTGCCCGAGTTCGGTCTAAAATAGCCTGAAAAACAACCATATCCCACTCACAACTTTAAAGTGACCACGAAAATGAGCTCAAGCCAAAAACAGACTAAAATGGACACCAGAGCCGGGAAAAATGATGACCCGAAGACGAAACAAAAGCAGCTAACACTTGATGCTAATTTAGCCAACAGTGAGCCGGGAGCCGAACAGCTAATGCTAAAAGAGCTCTGGAAATTCAGACAAGAGTCCGGGGAGGCACAACGACACATTCAAGACTCCCAGACACGGATGGAGACGTCTATGGCCGAAATTAAACAGTGGATAGACACACTTGAGGAGAGGTTGTCATCTACCGAAACCAGAGTGAGTAACACCGAAGACCGGGGCCTGCGGCAAGAAAGAGCGCTAGCTTACCTGCTAAGTAAGGATGCAAAGCTAACCGCCAGACAGGATGACCTGGAAAACAGGCTCCGCAGGAACAACATTAGAGTGTATGGAATACCCGAAGATGCGGAGGGTAAAGAGATGATTCCGTTCATAACTAATCTCTTTAAGTCAACTCTAAAACTGCAGGAAGATATGAACATATGTCTGGAGAGGGCTCACAGGGCCATAACACCGAAGCCGAAGCCGACAGCGCCGCCGAGATCGATAATAGTGCGGTTTTTGGACTTTAAAGTTAAACAAACAGTGCTCCATCAAGCCTGGGCCCAGCGGGACGTGGAGTTTCAGGGGAAAAAGGATTATTTTGACCAAGACTACTCCCCGGATGTCCTGAGAAAGAGAAAGCAAGTGCGTGAAGTCATTAAAAAGCTCAGGGAACGCAACATCAGAGCTCAAGCACCTTACCCGGCACAACTAAGGGTATTTTTGGACACTGGGGTCAAAACCTTCCCCTCTCTTTGTGAAGCTCAACCAACTCTGCAGGAGCTAGGAGTGGAAGTAGACGTGGATGAACGGGACCTCCTGGAGAGAGAACTACTACAGGACAGATGGCTGACCCAGGGCAGACAGGGGAAAAAGGGACTGATCCTGACTCCCAAGGAAATCAAGACCATTATGAGCTGTGTAGATCATCACAGAAACGAATGAGTCTCAAATTAACTCCGCAGGAACCAGGAATGGAAGTAGACTTGAATGAGTGGGACATCTTAGAGAGAGAGCTACTACACAGATCGACACTGAGAGGTTTGATAATAAGAAAGTAGATATTTTGTTTTCTCCTTTTTCATTAAAGTTTAATTGGAGAAGGTAACGTGAGTGTAGTAAAAGCATATTAAACTTAAATTGTTTACGGGCTCAAAAAAATCAAAATCAAGAGCTTGGGCAAGATTTATTTTTATTTTATTTTTATTTTTTTATTACAGACTGATTTGGGCACTTAATGCAGCAGAGTTTGGACATTGCGTGGACTGCTGCTCACACACTTTGTGTTCCCCTCCCAGGGAGTCTAATCTCCCTGCCCGGACATCAGGGGTGGGTTATACATGGACTGTTAACCATATGTCTCTTTAAAGAGGGTAACCCATGGTTTCTTTGGAAGTTCTATCAAGTTATCGGTTGGTTTTGGTGTTTCATATGTTCTCTGTTTTACGGCAAGGTGACTCTAAGTACTATTTTCGGTTGTAAATGTACCAAGACACTTAAGAGAGAGAGAAATGGTGAATTATATTATCTTTTTCTTTTCTTCTTTCCATATAGTAGAATATGACCACTTTGAAATGTGTTAGTTACAATGTAAATGGACTAAATCACCCTATAAAGAGGAAAAAAATATTGGCACAATTAAAAAGGTTGGAATGTTCGATAGGATTATTGCAGGAAACCCATTTAAATGAGGAAGAACATGCTAAGTTAAAAAAGGGGTGGGTGGGACAGGCATTTAGCGCATCATACGAAAATCATAAGAAAAGGGGAGTAACGATTCTCTGCCATAAATCTTTATGTTTGGTCCCAGAAAAGGTTCTCCGGGACAAAAAGGGTCGCTGGGTCATGGTCATAGGTTCCATTGGAGAACTTTTATTGACAATTATGAATATCTATGCACCCAATGAGGATGATCCAGGGTTTTTTAAGGTGGTGGCTCAACTCCTGGCAGGGAACTCAAAAGGAACAATAATATTAGGGGGTGATTTTAATTGCGTGATAAACAAATGCATAGATAAATTTCCATTCGAACAAAAATATCAAATATCCAAATCCAAAGCAGTCTGCAATATGCTGGATGAACTCGGACTGGTTGACATTTGGCGTGTAAAAAACCCCAAGACCAGAGACTATACCCACTTCTCGAGAGTCCACAAGAGTCACTCAAGAATAGACTATTTTTGTATCTCGAAACAAGAAGCCCATAGAGTGGATGAATGCCACATTGAACCTCAAACTCTTTCAGATCATGGTCCAGTGGTCATGTCGTTATGTATGGATCAGAATAAGACTCAGAAATTATGGAGATTAAATGTGTCACTTTTAAATAACTTGGAGGTGGTTCAGGATATAAAAAACGAATTAAAAAATTTCTTGGACACAAACGACAATAACGAAGTCTCCCCTTCCACCTTGTGGGACACAGCGAAAGCAGTGTTAAGGGGCAAAATTATATCAATATCCTCTAAATTAAAAAAGGAGCGTGAAAAAGATCAAAGATTATTAGAAGAACAAATTAAGAAATTAGAGACAGAACACAAAAAAACAAATAATGACACTATTTTCATAGAGCTAAGTAAGTGTAGACAGCAATTAAATGATTTACTAACATACAAAGCGGAGGGGGCCTTACGCTTCACTAATCAGAAGTATTATGAACAAGGGAACAAAGCAAGCAGGCTGCTTGCTTTCCAATTAAGAAAAGCACAAGCAAGCCGAACAATACAAAAAGTTACATGCCCAAACTCAAAAAATTTGGTGTCTCATCCCAAAGCAATAGCCAACGCTTTTTCTAAGTATTATGAACAACTTTATGATTCAACAACCTCCCCCAACAAATTAGGAAAAATTAAACAACTTCTCCAACAAATTACTCTTACCAAACTGGACCAAAAGGAATCTAAAGCTATAGTTGAAACTATCACGGAAGAGGAAATTAAAAACACTATTAAAAAGCTCAAAAACAACTAATCGCCAGGCCCGGACGGGTTCCCCGGGGAGTTCTATAAATGTTTTCAAGCCGAGATCGTTCCCCTTCTACATAAAGTATATAACTATGCGCTGAATGCTAGAGACCCACCTAGAACATGGGGAGAAGCAGTGATCTCGGTCATACACAAAGAAGGGAAAGATCCCACACATTGTGCCTCATATAGGCCGATAAGTTTGTTATGCAATGACGTTAAGATATTGAGCTCTATAATAGCAAGAAGACTCCAGAAGATCATTAATAAGTTGATTAACCCAGATCAGACGGGCTTTATACCTGGAAGACTGGGAATAAACAACATTAGGCGCACGCTTAATATAATATCAACTGCCCAATCACAGTCTCACCCATCAATGCTTCTCGGTCTTGACGCCGAGAAGGCATTTGATCGGGTGGACTGGCTGTTTCTGGAGCATGTCTTAAGTAAAATGGGATTTGATGAAACATTTATTGAGTGGTTCGAAGTCCTATATAAAAACCCCACTTCTAGGGTTCGTGTTAACGGTCATATCTCAGATAGTTTTCCACTAAAAAGAGGAACGCTTTCTTGGCATTTCAGATAAGACAAAAGAGCACAAATTATCATTATACGCAGATGATGTCATTTTGTACATTAGGGATCCTAGCTCTTCTATACCCGAACTTTTAAAACTTTTGAAAGACTTTGGTGTGGCCTCAGGATATAAGGTCAACGAATCGAAATCTGAAGCCATGATGTTGAATGGGCGATGGCCATCAGAACTATCTGACAAGATCAAATTTAATTGGTCACCTCAGGGATTTCGATACCTGGGAATAACTATTTCCTCGGATGCTACTCAACTGTATAATTTGAATTATGGGAAATTAATAGAACAGAAACGAAAGGACCTGGAAAGATGGGAATTATTGCCATTATCCTTCTTTGGTAGGATTGAGACAGTCAGAACAAATATTCTACCCAGACTGTTATATTTGTTTTTATCTCTTCCTATTTGGATTTCAGCGACTAAATTAAAAAAACTACAAAAAAGGATTTCTTCTTTTATTTGGCAGAAAAAGAAACCTAGAATAAAATTTACACACTTGACTAGCAGTAAAGCAAGCGGTGGTCTAAATGTACCAAATTTCAAATTATATTACTGGGCTGCACAATTACACGGGGCAGTAGAATGGTTAAAACAAAATAAAGAAACAACATGGCTATCTTTAGAGCAAAATTCATGCCCTGGAGTCTCACTACAAGTATTACCATTCTGCTCAAATGAGATATGGACAAAGAATAAAATTTCAAATATCTGGATGAAGTGTACACGCAAGGTTTTAGTTTCTGTAAGGAAAAAAATAAATGCTCCACAGTCTATATCTAGAGCAATGAAAATTTCTGAGATAATAGATTTCAAACCTAGACACCTTGATTCAAGATTTAAAGAATGGGAAAATAAGGGCCTTATTTTTATTGATGACTTATTTGATGGTGAAACCCTCAAGTCATTTATTCACTTACAAGAACAATTTGGTTTGATATCCACAGATTTCTACAGGTTTCTGCAGTTGAGAAGCTATCTGACTTCACATAAAGAATGGCAGTCTCTTACATTACAGCCTTCTGAGTTAGAACTGTTCTTCATCAGGACTATAAAGAAAGGGGATGGAAAAAAAATTGTTTCACATTTATATAAATTACTACAGACAAGTGTAACGGGGAGCTCTTTTGGAGTAAAGGAAAAGTGGGAATTAGAAATGAATGTCGTGATTGAAGACCAAATTTGGGAACAAGTGTGTGAGAACGGGCATAAACTGACCAGCAGCCCCACGTGGAAAGAATTCATATGGAAAGTGAATCTCCGCTTTTTCAAAACCCCATTTATCATCTCTAAATTTGACAAAACAAAGACAAATCTTTGTTGGAGACAATGCGGACAAATTGGAGATCACACACATATTTTCTGGGATTGTCCTAAACTGAAAATGTATTGGGAGGGGATCGGGGCGGAACTTTCTAACATCTTACAAATTAGTATAAAGAATGACCCGCTGGTCTTTGTTCTTGGAGTGCTTCCCTATGACTTTTTATGTAAAGAAAAAATGTACCTACTCAAAATCCTCATAATGGTGGCAAAAAAGATGATAACTATGTCCTGGTGTAAACCATTACCCCCGACCGTTGACCAATGGAAAGAGCGACTTATCAGGGTATATACAATGGAAATAATAACGGCTAGGCTCAATCTTGACGTGGCCTTATTCAAGAGGAGGTGGAATCCACTAATTACTTACTTTGGACTAACATTACAGGACACCTAGGTGATCCAGCATCATAGAGGCAATTTCAGGCCTGGACCCTCTAAAGTAAAAGGGTGTGTTTTTGTTATGTTTTCATTTCATAAATATCAACCATTCACCATGGTAATTCTACTCAATCTTATTTACACATAATTATTAATAATATTATTTATCCAATCATGTACTTTAAGTATCAGGTCTCTGACACTGTTATAAGAATATGGAACCACCTTGCCGACAGGTTTTCTTTTTTCTTTTCGTTTTTTCTCTTTCTTTTTACTCAGATATGGAACAAAAGAATGTAAAGCTTTTAAAAAGGAAAACTTCTGTAAATATGTTTAAGTATGTAAAGCTTGAAACATCAATAAACATATTTGTTCAAAAAAAAAAAAAGGTTGTAATACACAAACTATTTGCAACATGACGATCAAGGAAGAAGTCACATACTTGGGTGTTCTTGTTGCTAAAGACCAGAAGGCGAGATGTCCTTTAAACGTGTCTCCATCATTAAAAAGTCAACACACAGTGAACGAGTGGCTGCAGAGGGACTCATCTCTAACAGGCAGAGTGTTGCTGCAGGCTGAAGGATATCTGGGCTCACATACGCAGCTCTCTCTTCACACCTGGACACGGACATTTGGAAAGACGTTGACAGGAAGCGTTTTGACTTCATCTGGAAAAATCCTGCACATTAGATCAAAACAAGTGTCGTTGTGAGTAATTATGAATCCGGTGGGCTCAACTTTCTGGACTTTAACACACTGAACAAGACTTTTAAGACACATCGGGCTCAGCACGTTGTAAAACACCCTGCTGTCTCAGTGTGGACTTTTATTCCCCACTATATATTCTCTGCTTTGCTGCTCTGAGCTTTGTTTTGAACTGTAATCACAATGTGGACAAACTCCCTGTGAGACTGTCCACTTTCCATAAGCAGCTCCTTTTAGCACGGCCTCTCATTTATCAGCACAGTTTCTCAGCTCACAGGTTTCTGATCTGGAATAACAGATATTCTGCATAAAAACAAGTGGCTCTTTTCTGAGAGTCGGGTCCAGAACCAGGTTTAAATTCAGCAGTAAAAACCTGATTTTGTAGCTTTTCTCCATGAAGTTGTACATTATATGAATCTAATTTCTGGCTCCAGCGACAGAAAGGCAGTTAAACTGTCACCATATGCTCTTTCTCTGCCACTATATAACTTATAAGCTTCTGGCAACATGTTGTTTCTGCTGTTTATATGTGACATGTTCCTTCATTATCACATGCACATGTTTCTATAAGTCACATCTGAATTATAAACCCCTTTTTGCAATGAAGCTGAGGGACCAATCAGAGGCCGGTAAAGTCAGCTGTGAGATGATGTCACAGAAGCTGCTGTGTGACTATTATTCCTGTTTCCTTGGAGGAGACGAGCTCCATTAAAGATCCACTGTTGGACTGTCGGCCACCACGTCCGCTGAGAGTCGATAAAACTGCAGAAATTGATAAACTGCTCTAATTTGAATTGTTTTGATATATGGAGGTATAGAAATCCTGACAAGAGTCAGTTTACATGGCAAACAACAGACTTGAGCAAACAGTCAAGAAGAGATGTTTGGTTGATATCTTCAGTTACGGATGTTTATATTGAACCCTCTGTACTTACAGACCATCAGCTGATAAACATCTCAGTTCATCTTAATAACACAACAGATCAGGATCAAAGTGGAAATTAAATAACATCTCTTAGAAGATAAACAGTTTCTAAGCATAAGTTAACTATTAATGAAAGCTGGAGAAAGGCTAAAGCACTGAACTCCTTCGGAGAGCAATGGGAAGTTTTGACGTATCAAATGAGAAGACTAGCAGCCCACAGAGGGGAAGAAATGGCAAAAGACAAGCGCATAATGGAGGATAATATAACAAAAAAGATCATTATGATGTATGAATCAACAAGATGGAGAAAGTGTGACTACATTACAATCACAACTATCAGATCTGTGAAGATGAAGCGAGGGGGCCTTTGTAAGATCTAGAAGAAAATGGACGGAGGAAGGTGAAAAGAACAAAATACTTTTTCAATGTGGAAAAAAGAAATGCAGAAACCTCCTCAGTAATTACATTAAACATCAGTGGCCAGATTACAGACAACGCCAGGGAAATATCTCACTTTGTCAAGAACTTGTATGAAAACCTGTTCAAGAAAAAAGTGAATTCATGTGAGTCGCTCTCATGTTTCAGGTCTATAGACGGGGATGTAAAACGAACAGACGAAGAACAGGAAAGTGTGTGATCAGGATGTTACTCAAGAAGAAATCAGTGTTTGTATTTCTAAGTTAAAGGATGATGAGTCTCCTGGGAACGATGGTTTAACTAGTGAGTTTTATAAAATCTTCAAAGAAGAGATTTCAGTTCATGTTTATCAGGAAGCTTTGTCTGTGGGAAGACTGCCGCCATCAGTCTCAAGGCCTCATTACACTGATCCCCAAACCTGGGAAAGACCCAGTGTGTGTTGAAGACTGGAGGCCAATTACTTTAATTAATAATGATGTTAAGTTATTATCACTTATTTTTGCTCAAAGGCTCAAACACAGTGTTTAACATAAACTGGATGAAGAGATATCTGCAGGGAGAAAGTAAATGATGGTACATTAAACCAGAACTTATTTTCCAGAAGATCGGGGGATTGAATTTCTTTTAAACTGTTATTACAGTGTTGATAAACTTCCTGTCAATCTGGCAAGTTTTCACAAACAAGCTTTACTTTCTTGGATGTTTTTCAAGAGACGGTTTGACCGAAATATCTTGTTTGTGACGCAGTTATTGAATGAAAATGGACATTTGTACAACTACACTGAGTTTTTAAAAAAGTATGCAACTCCTATCACACCTGAAGAATTGGCCATAATATTCGACGCTACAAGGATGAAATTTTGATTTCAGAGGTGGGGACACAAGTTCTTCTAGTTTTCTATCGCTACTTTTAGGTTCACTGTTCCCTTTTTTGGTTTGAATGGTTGTAAAGCATGTAGCAAAACATTACCACCCAATTCTGTGTTTCACCTTGTTAGTCAACTTCACTCCAACTCAGTAGCACAAATTTCACACTTATTTTTGGGATATATGGTAAACAGACGTTATTTCTGCTCCTCCATCTTGTGCTCCTTTACATCCACACATCCCTGCCTGCTGCTGATCCAGCGAAGATAAACATAACAAAAGGTGGAATATCTATGAGCAACTTATACTTTAATTAATTACAATAATGACAACAAATATTGCCAAATAAGCTAGTTTATGTCACTCCCTCCCTACTGTGAGTTCCTGACCCAGCTCATGAACTCTCTGCTTAGTCGCTACTGCTTCTTACCAGTGAAATAATACATTCACACATTCACACAGACTTTTCAGTTCAGCGGCCTCAATATAAAACTGTACCTGGCCAGTTTGCTTCTTTCATCTGACAAAATATAAGATGCATGGTGTTTGAACTGTGAAAGCTCTGATACAGATCATCACCCCGACACTTGTCACAATGCTTAATCTCATGACTAACATGTTTATTCTTTCAACCTCACCTGAGTCTCCAGCTTCTCCTCCTCTACCTCCTCCAGCTTCTCCTCCTCTACCTCCTCCAGCTTCTCCTCCTCTACCTCCTCCAGCTTCTCCTCCAGCCTCTCCTCCTCTACCTCCTCCAGCTTCTCCTCCTCTACCTCCTCCAGCTTCTCCTCCTCTACCTCCTCCAGCTTCTCCTCCTCTACCTCCTCCAGCTTCTCCTCCTCCATCTCCTCCAGCCTCTCCTCCTCTACCTCCTCCAGCTTCTCCTCCTCTACCTCCTCGAACTTCTCCTCCTCTACCTCCTCCAGCTTCTCCTCCTCCATCTCCTCCAGCCTCTCCTCCTCTACCTCCTCCAGCTTCTCCTCTACCTCCTCCAGCTTCTCCTCCTACATCTCCTCCAGCTTCTCCTCCTACATCTCCTCCAGCTTCTCCTCCTACATCTCCTCCAGCCTCTCCACCTCTACCTCCTCCAGATTCTCCTCCTCTACCTCCTCCAGCTTCTCCTCCTCCATCTCCTCCAGCCTCTCCTCCTCTACCTCCTCCTACATCTCCTCCAGCTTCTCCTCCTACATCTCCTCCAGCCTCTCCTCCTCTACCTCCTCCTACATCTCCTCCAGCTTCTCCTCCTCCATCTCCTCCAGCTTCTCCTCCTCTACCTCCTCCAGCTTCTCCTCCAGCCTCTCCTCCAGCTTCTCCTCCTCTACCTCCTCCAGCTTCTCCTCCAGCCTCTCCTCCTCAATCTCCTCCAGCCTCTCCTCCTCTACCTCCTCCTACATCTCCTCCAGCTTCTCCTCCTCCATCTCCTCCAGCTTCTCCTCCTCTACCTCCTCCAGCTTCTCCTCCAGCCTCTCCTCCAGCTTCTCCTCCTCCATCTCCTCCAGCTTCTCCTCCTCTACCTCCTCCAGCTTCTCCTCCAGCCTCTCCTCCAGCTTCTCCTCCTCTACCTCCTCCAGCTTCTCCTCCAGCCTCTCCTCCTACATCTCCTCCAGCTTCTCCTCCTACATCTCCTCCAGCTTCTCCTCCTCTACCTCCTCCAGCTTCTCCTCCAGCCTCTCCTCCTCAATCTCCTCCAGCTTCTCCTCCTCTACCTCCTCCAGCTTCTCCTCCAGCTTCTCCTCCTACATCTCCTCCAGCTTCTCCTCCTACATCTCCTCCAGCCTCTCCTCCTCTACCTCCTCCAGCTTCTCCTCCTCCATCTCCTCCAGCCTCTCCTCCTCTACCTCCTCCAGCTTCTCCTCTACCTCCTCCAGCTTCTCCTCCTACATCTCCTCCAGCTTCTCCTCCTCTACCTCCTCCAGCTTCTCCTCCATCTCCTCCAGCTTCTCCTCCTCCATCTCCTCCAGCTTCTCCTCCATCTCCTCCAGCCTCTCCTCCTACATCTCCTCCAGCTTCTCCTCCTCCATCTCCTCCAGCTTCTCCTCCTACATCTCCTCCAGCTTCTCCTCCATCTCCTCCAGCTTCTCCTCCTCTACCTCCTCCAGCCTCTCCTCCTCCATCTCCTCCAGCTTCTCCTCCTACATCTCCTCCAGCTTCTCCTCCTCCATCTCCTCCAGCTTCTCCTCCTACATCTCCTCCAGCTTCTCCTCCTCCATCTCCTCCAGCTTCTCCTCCATCTCCTCCAGCCTCTCCTCCTCTACCTCCTCCAGCTTCTCCTCCTCTACCTCCTCCAGCTTCTCCTCCTCCATCTCCTCCAGCTTCTCCTCCTCTACCTCCTCCAGCCTCTCCTCATCCATCTCCTCCAGCTTCTCCTCCTCTACCTCCTCCAGCCTCTCCTCCTCCATCTTCTCCTCCTCTACCTCCTCCAGCCTCTTCTCCTCCATCTCCTCCAGCCTCTCCTCCTACATCTCCTCCAGCTTCTCCTCCTCTACCTCCTCCAGCTTCTCCTCCTACATCTCCTCCTCTACCTCCTCCAGCTTCTCCTCCTACATCTCCTCCATTTTCTCCTCCTCTACCTCCTCCAGCCTCTTCTCCTCCATCTCCTCCAGCTTCTCCTCCTACATCTCCTCCAGCTTCTCCTCCTACATCTCCTCCAGCTTCTCCTCCTCCATCTCCTCCAGCTTCTCCTCCTACATCTCTTCCTACATCTCCTCCAGCCTCTCCTCCTCCATCTCCTCCAGCTTCTCCTCCTCTACCTCCTCCAGCCTCTTCTCCTCCATCTCCTCCAGCTTCTCCTCCTCTACCTCCTCCAGCTTCTCCTCCTCTACCTCCTCCAGCCTCTTCTCCTACATCTCCTCCAGCTTCTCCTCCATCTCCTCCAGCTTCTCCTCCTCCATCTCCTCCAGCCTCTCCTCCTCCATCTCCTCCAGCTTCTCCTCCTCTACCTCCTCCAGCTTCTCCTCCTACATCTCCTCCATCTCCTCCAGCTTCTCCTCCTCCATCTCCTCCAGCTTCTCCTCCTCTACCTCCTCCAGCCTCTTCTTCATCTCCTCCTTAGTTTCACAATAATCATGAGTTTGGATATAAAATCTCATTTGTAATCTGAGGTTTCACTGAGTTTTTCTCTAAATCTTTCATTGTTGGTGTTTTTTAAACACTTGCTGCCTTTCAACATAAAAATAATACATGAAAATAACTTTCTCTCTTTGGTATTAAATATAAGCTTTTTAAAATCTTTGCATTGTTGAGGCTCTACAGTTGTAATAATAATAATAACAATAATAATAATAATTCATTTGATTCATCAGCACTTTCAGTACAACTCAAAGACACTGAGACACTGAGAGCTGTGTAATTGATGAGGAGGACCTTGAAGTGGACATGCTGCTTTATTGGGAGCCAGTTGCAGGATGGTGGAACTGACACTGTGACTTCTAAAGAAGTCTCTTATGTCCACTTTTCTTTTTTTAGACATCCTGGCTGCGCCTAATTACCAAACACACACACACACACACACACACACACGCACACGGACACCGACTCAAACGTTCATGTGAATGAAGCCTCTGGTGTTACAATCCTTCCAGCTGACGTGACCCAGCAGAACAAACGCCCAACTCACCGCGGCAGATTAATAAGGTTCCTGGGCAGCGAGCAGACCGGTGTGCAGGCGAGGTGGAGAAGAGAAGAAGAAGAAGGAGCGGCAGAGCTTAAACTAAAAAAAAGATATAATTCTCACTTATGGTGAGAAAACTGAAGGGAAAGGAATTGTTTTTGTTCAATCTGTTTATTTTACAAGGACAATATTACATCCATAAATGCAAATGGTCATCAACAAAACACATTTTCATGAATTTAAACCAGAAACCAGATTTTACATGCAGCTGCTAAAAAACATGAAAGACCAAAGCTGTAAGAACCCAGGGTCCGTTTCACAAAGCAGGTTTAGTGGTGTAATATAGTTCTGCCGCCTGTTTTTTGAGAAAATCATTGCAAACATCAGTCAGTCGGCGACATTAGGAGTTACATTAGGTGGCGACTGTTTTCACTACCATGTCCTTTTGATAATGATCCGTGGATGAAGGTGCAGCATTACTGCGCAGAGGATGGAGATGATCATCAGACCGCGCATAGATGTTCTTGCATTTCCAGACAATTATCTTTTTGAGCGGTACCGTTTCACGTCACAGTCCATCATTTACATACACAACCTGATCCGTCCTTACATTCCCAACATTACCAACCGAAGTCCTGCTCTCACATCCAGCAGATGTTGTGTGTTGCGCTGCGCTTTTTTGCAAATGGGAGTTTTTTATACAACGTCGGAGATGCAGAGCACTTTACAAAAGTAAAGAAAAGTCATGAAAGGGAAATACATATTTTTATGAATAGGCTTAAAATACATATATAGGTCTAGGCATATTACATTTTATAAAAGCACTTGTGTCTTGGGGGTGAGCTCAGAGGATGAGCTCAGCCACTGGCCTTCCTAAACTCTGGCTCAGGCCCAGCTGCTCCTCTGTTAGAGGTGCGGTGCTGCGCCACCAGCAGCATCTGCTTTCTTTCTGTCGGCTGAGTAAGTCTGTGTTAGTTTAAATAGGCTTAATTATTCAGCAGAACATGATATAGATGAGAAGACATGTATGTGTGTGAAAACAGCATTATGTTGGGGATAAAACAACTACAGTCAAACAGCCACTTAATATTCACTTTACAATGTAAAACATGATTAAATGAGGTCCCCCGTGAGATTATGCTGAGGTCTCACCTGTTTGAACAATGTTTTTATGTTTCATCTCAAGCTGCTTACACAACGTGCTCAAACTCACCGTATGAGCGCATTAATAAAAATTTTTTAAAAAACGTAGCCCTCCTCTTCCCCGTTGCCATGGTGACTCGTCCAATCGGGGCTCCACTGACGCTGTCTTTTTAGACTTGTGGCGCACGCGCTGAACTCCAGGTGAAACTACTCCGAGTTGATCAAACTCAAATCAGCTGTTCTGGAAACGAAAACTCAGAGTTTCTATCTCAGAGTAGATCAACTCAGAGTTCAAGGTTAGACTCAGAGTTTGTTGAACCTGCTTTGTGAAACGGAGCCCTGGACTACTACTTATAATAATCATAATAATAATAATAATAATAATAATAATAACAATCAAAATCACCACTATATTTATCTCTTATCGGGCTGAGAAGAAAACAATCCAAGTGTGGTCTCCCTTTAAGATGCAGGTGGACCAGGGCCTGACAGGTCCAACAGCGGCACTCGTCCCCCTGAGGGACAGGGAGGTGGTCCTCTGCTGCTGGACCCTCTGACCCGCCGTCTCACAACCATCTGTCCCACCAACAACTCTGTTTGATGCATGTGAACAAATACACTGATATTACACTGAGGAGCTGCGTGTGTGTGTGTGTGTGTGTGTGTGTGTGTGTGTGTGTGTGTGTCATCATCCTGATCAATACCTGGTGGGATGAGAGGGGACAAATACCTTAATGAGGGAAATATTGATGACATCACCTGCATCGATCCTCCAGCAGCAGAAATCATGTGTCTGAACATCAACAGGAGGAACAGCTGATCAACGTCATCGATCATTTAAACCGCCTGACTCGTTTCCTTTGGGCACTTTATAACGACCAACGTATTGTTACAGTGACGTCACTGCGTCCATGGATATGTTTGTGCCCCCCCCCTCCCCCCCAGCTGTTTCCGGTTTAAGTTAACTTTCACTTTCACTGCTCCTCGTGTCGCAGCAGCTTCTTCTCTCCGTCTAAAGGTAATTTAACGGACATTTGAGATGTTTCACACTTTAATGACTCTGCGCATCTTGTCTCTGTTCACTTTTGTCCGCTTGTTGCGCTAAAAACAGCAGAAATCCTCGTTCAGACTGAACAAACTTCATAAAGTCACCTCAGAGGGAACCGCTCACAGCGGCTCTCCGCCATTTTGTGTGTGAAATGAGAGTAGAAGTGGAGTTAGTTGGTCAGTATGTGAGCACAGAGTGGTTGTCAGTGTGTAGCTCCACTTACTGATGACTGAAGGCAGCTTTTCCTGCCTGAATCAGCCTGTGGAGGAGGCCGAGACGAGCCGCCGCTCTCCCGCTGTCTGACGCACTGAACGCGGCTGGAGAGCAGCTGTTCGCCTGGATGCGGGAGCTGGAGGTGCTGAGGGGGCTGCAGCACCCCCTAAAACGAGGCTGTAACATGGGCCGAACTTACAAGAAGGCCCGAACCATTCAGAATTTGTCATCGACAGCGTTTCTCACAGTTTATAAAGGTCCTCTTAACTCAACAACTCACAAAATGGAGCGATTTTTCAAGGGAGTCTGGGGACTTCCTGTCCCTCCTCCTCTCCCTGCTGCTGCTGACTGCAGCTGATGTGACTTATAATATGTTGGTGTTCAGGTTCTTGTTCATAATGATCAGATACATGTTATCCTGGAGGTTCACATGAGTCCAAACACATGATGTGGCCCACCATTTACTATGACGTCATCATACAGACTGAGCCCTCAGCACCAGCTGCATGAAGTGGAAACACGTGACTGAAGTACCTCAGGATTGTAGTTCCGTGTAGTACTCGAGTAAATGTACTTTCCTCCACTGTTACTGGTGTTTCTAGAACAGTGAGTCCAGTCGTGTCTCGCTGGTTAAACTGGTGTTCAGAGCAGACGACTCACTTCCGGTCTGATGGCTCCATGACACCATCTAGTGGACTGACAGTAGAAGTGCAGCATTCATGTGACACTGATATGAAGCAGCCAATCAGTGGAGGAGCAGCTGATGTTCTGACAGGAGACATGATGGAAAGGCTGATTTCAGTTGATGTGCAGATGAATGATTTGTGTTTCCTCTCCAGATGAAAGTGTGTGTGAGTTGAGCAGCATGAATCAGTGTGAGGACAGAGAGGAGGGAGGCCCTCCCTCTAAAACCCCTGGACCTGGACCTGGACCTGGAGCTGGACCTGGACCTGAGCCCAGCTGTGTGTCCTTCAGGAGTGACCAGTCAAAAGGTCGTTACATTGATTTTAAAGGACAACAACCTCCTGCTGTAAAGAGGTGAGCTGTTAATAACATTAATATGTGACTGATTCATGTTTTTTACACCACAAACAATCCGCACCGCTGCCAACAACATTCATCAGACAGACAGTAAGTTGTTCTCATGTTCTCATCCATAAGCACAATCACCATGTGATAGGTTGGTTGATATCATCACAGTCTCATGACGGTAATGTGGTATTTTTTTTATCGCGATATCACAAAATTTGTTACGTGTCGTTAAATCCCTAATAAATAAAAGTCAGGTTATTTGTGCTGAGTCATGCAAACGTGAGAATACAGGTGGACTGTGTTGGTGCTGATGCAGCTGACAGTTTATCTGTCATTAACAGAAGAATCTGCTCAGAAAAGCTCATTTATCCTGGTTTGGTCTATTTGATGAAAAGTGAGGATCCACAGACTGAAATCATTCAGCTTCATGTTTACTGAACTCTGGTGTGTTGATCCTTTTCTTGTTGACAGCTGCTAGTTTCTCCAGCAGCTTCAGTGTCTGAAGAATAAAACATCTCTTCTTCTCTGTCCAACAGGAGACCAGCCTCTGCTGAGCCTGAAGCTGAACCTGAGCCCAGCTGTGTTTCCTTCAACAGTGACCGGTCAAAGGAGTTTGGTATAAATTTTAAACGACAGCGTTTAGCTGACAGAAGGTAAGTTGTTGTGAGCATTAAAACATTTTGGACAGTCTGATCTCAAACGTTCATGTTTCCTCCTCATGTTGCCCACTGCAGATGTTGGTTGGCATTAAATCAAATCTGATAATGTTCATGTCCTCAGAGTGATGATGAAGGTTAGAGCAGGATTAGTATTAAAGGACAGGTTCACATTTTTTCATGTCTGTCCCCAAACAACACTGACACGTCCATATGTACACAAACAATCACTGGTCCCTCCTGAAACATCTCTTCTGATGTGGTTTCAATGGAAGTGATGGAGGACAACGTCCACAGTCCTCACAGCTCTGTGTGAAAGTACAATCTGTTAAGTCCAGTGGATGATAATATGAAGCTTGAGCAGTCTGACAGTTGTTAAAGTCTGAAATGTCCTAGTTGAGTTATTTTGTACTAAAACAGCAGCAGCTTCTGTGTCTGAAGAATAAAAAGTGAATTAACATCTCTGGTGGTCTTCTTCTCTGTCCAACAGGAGACCAGCCTCTACTGGACCTGAACATGGACCTGAGCCCAGCTGTGTGTCCTTCAGGCATGATGAGTCAAAGGATTTTGATATTAATTTTAAACGACAACGTTTGGCTGGCAGAAGGTGAGTTGTTGTCCGTATTAAAATTGTTTTGGCGGTCTGCCACACATACAAACACATACTGTGAAACAGGGTAGAGCAGCTGTCCTTCTGATAGATCCGCAGCTCCATCGTTGCTGTCTGAAAAATACTGATTTCAGAAGTTAAGGTTTAAATCTGTTCCCTTTGGAAAGTTTCCTCTGTCCTCTGTTTTTTTCTGCAGTGACATACTGTGCATATGGAAATGTTTAAACTGACTGAAAGCAGCCTCTGTCAGCAGAGTGTGAAACCTGCCTATGTAGGGCATCATACCATCTGAATAATGTGGCCAGTAAATAGCAGGAAAGATGCTGCATCTTTGACTGTAGACCAGGTTTCTTTTTGGTCAATGGTGCACTGGCTTTCTGCTGCCTCGAGATAGCAATGCACTAACAATGCACATGACCACACCTCAATAAGACCAACCACTGGTGCACAGAGTGGTGCTTTTGTTATGTACACAATGTGGCGTGAAAATGACAACTGCATCGGTCTGAAACTAGCAATGATATTTGTGCTTCACATGATGGAGGACAATGTCCACAGTCCTGGTTCTGTCTAAACAATATTGTAAAGTTCATCTGAGGCTAATATAAAGCTTCAACAGTCTGACTTACACAAATCAAGAGGGGATCTTCTAAAATGTCTTTTTACTCTAAAATGTACTCTTGGTACTGATCTAAGAGAATATACAAGAGAGCGGCCTATCATTACTGGCAGAAAGCCCTACAGGCCTGTGGTGAAACAATCTGGTGCATGTGCATAGTGTCCAGGAGCTGCACATGTGGTTGCTCAGGCACACCACACAAAAGCGTCTGCTAAATGCCCTGAATGTAAATAACGGCAGTCAACAAGACCTTGAGACTTAACTTGTGGCAGGATCTCAATACCCAGAGGGAACAACCCATGGTTTTCCAGCAAAGAGCCTTGCCCACATCTGGCCAACAATGGATGCGTTCATCTGGCCCAAATACCACGTGGAATGATGGCACTTAGGCAGTCAGCTCCTGGCCAGCATAGCCAGATGTCAGCCAAGAGCAAACAAAATGAACCAGAACCGGCCCAAATCTGGGCCACAACTCATTCTGTTCTGGTGGGCTGTTTCTGGCCCAGACTCGGAGCAGTTCTGGTTTATTTTGTTTGCTCTTGGCTGACATCTGGCCGTGCTTCTCGCTTCGACTGTTTTAACTGATTTTCATTTGTGTGTTCTCCTTTTTTGTCTTTTGTTTTTTAAACTTGTTTGAAACTTGAGATCATTGTAAATGAGGGCAACCTCAGTGATTCTTTCGAGTTTAAATAAAGGTCAATCAAATCCATCAACCCAAAGCGTATTCGATAGTCTGGTCTGAGACTCATTCAACTTACTTTCTCCAGAACCTCTTAACAGTACAATGTTGTGCTTTAATGTCAGGGGAAACCATGTTTCAATGTTCAATGCCTGTGCCATCTGGTCACCCTTCGGCCCTGCTTCCTGTTGGCCCAATGTCCACCCCCCGGGCCTTACGCCCAAAAATCGACCAACACTTTGATGTCAAGGGAAACCATCTGATTCAATGATGTCATCAACACTTTAACTCAAAGGACCTTCAGCTTGTGTTTGTCTCTGAGTGGACAGACATAATGTGGCTGATTCTTCATGATTCCTCCACAGAGTCGACCAGGAGAGCTCAGAGGTTCCCAGAGGTCCGTCTGCCCAGCAGCATCAAACACACCTGGACTCCATATTTATGGTCTGTACATGAACAACAACTACTTTTACATCCAGTCTGTTCACAATAATCTCCATGCTGCACTTTACAGACCAGTGGTGAATCTGTCCAACATGGATCTGATGTTTGGCTCCATGATGTTAAATGTTCTCATCCACATAATATTCTGTTCCAGCTGCTGGAGGAGAACATTGTGACTTTTGTGAAGAACGAGCTGAAGAAGGTCCAGAAGGTTCTGAGTTCAGATCGCTCAGAATGCTTAGAGAGTCAGAGGGAGGATGAGGAGGTGTTGGATGGTGAGGATGAAGAGCAGAGGAGGAGCAGCAGAGAGGCATTTCTGAAGATCACACTTCACTTCCTGAGGAGAATGAAGCAGGAGGAGCTGGCTGACTGTCTGCAGAGCAGTAAGAGGATTTCTCTAAAGATTTAACATGATGGATCAATGAGACGTTTACTGAAGTCTGATGATGATGATGATGGAAAATCTGTTTATATATGCAATCTTTAGGGGAAGGAAATTGTCATATTTTCTTTATAAATAACTTAATGATCTTGTTTGTTGTGTGTTTATTCAGGAAGTCATTCAGGAGTTTGTCAGCGTGAACTTAAATCTAACCTTCAGAAGAAGTTCCAGTGTGTGTTTGAGGGGATCGCTAAAGCAGGAAACCCAACCCTTCTGAATCAGATCTACACAGAGCTCTACATCACAGAGGGAGGGACTGCAGAGGTCAATGATGAACATGAGGTCAGACAGATTGAAGCAGCATCCAGGAAACCAGACAGACCAGAAACAACAGTCAGACAAGAAGACATCTTTAAAGCCTCACCTGGAAGAGATGAACCAATCAGAACAGTGATGACAAAGGGAGTGGCTGGCATCGGGAAAACAGTCTTAACACAGAAGTTCACTCTGGACTGGGCTGAAGACAAAGCCAACCAGGACATACAGTTCACATTTCCATTCACTTTCAGAGAGCTGAATGTGCTGAAAGAGAAAAAGTTCAGCTTGGTGGAGCTTGTTCATCACTTCTTCACTGAAACCAAAGAAATCTGCAGCTTTGAAGAGTTCCAGGTTGTGTTCATCTTTGACGGTCTGGATGAGTGTCGACTTCCTCTGCACTTCCACAACACTGAGATCCTGACTGATGTTACAGAGTCCACCTCAGTGGATGTGCTGCTGACAAACCTCATCAGGGGAAACCTGCTTCCCTCTGCTCGCCTCTGGATAACCACACGACCTGCAGCAGCCAATCAGATCCCTCCTGACTGTGTTGACATGGTGACAGAGGTCAGAGGGTTCACTGACCCACAGAAGGAGGAGTACTTCAGGAAGAGATTCAGAGATGAGGAGCAGGCCAGCAGAATCATCTCCCACATCAAGACATCACGAAGCCTCCACATCATGTGCCACATCCCAGTCTTCTGCTGGATCACTGCTACAGTTCTGGAGGATGTGTTGAAGACCACAGCGGGAGAAGAGCTGCCCAAGACCCTGACTGAGATGTACATCCACTTCCTGGTGGTTCAGTCCAAACGGAAGAACACCAAGTATGATGGAGGAGCTGAGACAGATCCACACTGGACTCCAGAGAGCAGGAAGATGATTGAGTCTCTGGGAAAACTGGCTTTTGATCAGCTGCAGAGCAGCAACCTGATCTTCTATGAATCAGACCTGACAGAGTGTGGCATCGATATCAGAGCAGCCTCAGTGTACTCAGGAGTGTTCACACAGATCTTTAGAGAGGAGAGTGGACTGTACCAGGACAAAGTGTTCTGCTTCGTCCATCTGAGTGTTCAGGAGTTTCTGGCTGCTCTTCATGTCCATCTGACATTCATCAACTCTGGAGTCAATCTGATGTCAGTAGAAGAGCAGTCAGCATCCTGGTGGTCGGAAGTGTTTGGAGGCAAATCAACACGTTTCTACCAGAGTGCTGTGGACGAGGCCTTACAGAGTCAAAATGGACACCTGGACTTGTTCCTCCGCTTCCTCCTGGGTCTTTCACTGCAGACCAATCAGAATCTCCTCCGAGGTCTGCAGACACAGACAGGAAGTAGCTCACAGGCCAATCAGAAAACAGTCCAGTACATGAAGAAGAAGATCAGTGAGAATCTGTCTCCAGAGAGAAGCATCAATCTGTTCCACTGTCTGAATGAACTGAACGATCGTTCTCTAGTGGAGGAGATCCAACAGTACCTGAGATCAGGAAGTCTCTCCACAGATAAACTGTCTCCTGCTCAGTGGTCAGCTCTGGTCTTCATCTTACTGTCATCAGAAGAAGATCTGGATGTGTTTGACCTGAAGAAATACTCTGCTTCAGAGGAGGCTCTTCTGAGGCTGCTGCCAGTGGTCAAAGCCTCCAACAAAGCTCTGTAAGTGTGGAGAAGTTTCTTCAGAATGCAGTAAATGTGCTGTTATTGACCCAAATAGAAATAATTTTTTTGTTCTGCTCATTATTCTTTATCCAGACTGAGTGGCTGTAACCTCTCAGAGAGAAGCTGTGAAGCTCTGTCCTCAGTTCTCAGCTCCCAGTCCTCTAGTCTGAGAGAGCTGGACCTGAGTTACAACAACCTGCAGGATTCAGGAGTGGAGGAGCTGTTGGCTGGACTGAAGAGTCCACACTGCAATCTGGAAAGTTTGAGGTCAGATCATGTTACTGTTTGTTGTGAAATCATTTATATATTTCTGGTAGATTGTTTTGCTATCAAACTTGTTTTCTTTCAATGTACCTTTCATTAATTCAGCTCCTGCACAACAAGAACAATGAGGATGGAGAACCTCATTTATGTTTGATATCATATGACTTTGATCCCTGGATGTCTGTTTATTCTCAATTCAATCTTCATTCATTGTCACGCTGACAACATACTTTGAACTGAACAGCACTGGAACAAGAGATTATATATACCAGTCATTCCCAGAGAGGATTTTATTTGGGTTGCCAAATATATTTGCAGACTTTCGTTCATAGTCTTTAATTTAAGATCTCTATCTGCAGTACACCTTTGAGCCACATGGGGAGCTTGTTGGTATCCAGTGCTTGATTTGTAAATCAGGAGGTCTCGAACACAGAGACGGTCCTACTCTGGTGGGTCCATCCTGTGGACTGCTACAATGGTGGGGAGAAATGGACTTTAGGCCTAATGTTTTATTTACAACCACAAAAAGCAGCAGGTCAAGAAACCCTATGAAGTGACATGTTCCATCTGTCTATCAGTCCATCTCTGCTCCATCTCAGTGAGATGGACAGCGTCACACTGAGACACACATCCTGATTGAGTTCATCATTTCACTGTTTCACAGCAGAACGCCCACTTGCTTGTAGGACTTACAGTGATCATGTGACAAAACATTTAGACATATTTAGATTCATCTCATTGAAGACAATATAAGTGGACGTGGATAAATAGTTTGGAATGGTAATTTATGCACAGATCTGCTCTTTTCAAGTTTATTAGGCCTATTGTGAATTGGGTCGCATTGTTATCATTTTTAAAAAGTGGGACCCCCTGGGGTGCTCCTGTAGCTCAGTTGGTGGAGCATGCATCCCATGTACAGAGGCTTTGTCTTCACTGCAGCAGCCCAGGTTTCAAGTTTGACCTCTGGTCCTTTGCTGCGTGTCATCCCCCCTCTCTCATCCCCATTTCCTGTCATATCTGTGAGCTGTCAAGTCAAATCAAATCAAATCAAATTTGATTTGTATAGCCCAAATTCACAAATCACAGTTTGCCTCAGAGGGCTTTACAATCTGTACAGAGACGACACCCTCTGTCCTTCGACCCTCGATTCGAGTGAGGAAAAACTTGCCCCCCCCAAAAAAAAGCCCTTTTAACAGGGAAAAAAAAATGCGGAAGAAACCTCAGGAAGAGCCACAGAGGAGGGATCCCTCTCCCAGGACGGACAGACGTGCAATAGATGTCGCATGTACAGAGCAGATCAACGAGATCACAATGTATACAATTATAATGGATGGTTGACAGGAATGAAAGTACATAAAGAGGCATCACAGCAACAACAATGAAATGCACATGGAAATGTGATTACTAGTGATAACAGTAGTAGTGGTTAACGGTAAGGATAGTATGTAGTAATGCACTAGAATAATAGTAGTGAAACGTATGTAACAGAGATATGACTAATATTAGCAACAGTAGTGGTGGGTGTCGGGCAGGGTCATGGCAGTAGGCGCATCCACGATCCGGCAGGGCCATAGCAGTAGGCGCATCCATGATCAGGCAGGGCCATAGCAGTAGGCGCATCCATGATCAGGCAGGGCCATAGCAGTGGGCGCATCCACGATCAGGCAGGGCCATAGCAGTGGGCGCATCCACGATCAGGCAGGGCCATAGCAGTAGGCGCATCCATGATCAGGCAGGGCCATAGCAGTAGGTGCATCCACGATCAGGCAGGGTCATGGCAGTAGGCGCATCCACGATCAGGCAGGGCCATAGCAGTGGGCGCATCCACGATCAGGCAGGGCCATAGCAGTAGGCGCATCCACGATCCACGACCCGGGCGCGGCCAGGATCCATGGGAGCCTGTAGGACTAGAAAGCACAAGGACTCCGGGGAAGAAGTGAAGTCAGTGACATGCAGAGATGGGGCATGTATACAGGCATAATGTATACAGATGGAGAGGAGAGGAGAGGGGAGGAGAGAGAAGCTCAGTGTGCCATTTGTCCCCCGGACTAGGCCTATAGCAGCATAACTAAGAGCTGGTCCAAGACAGGCCTGGGCCTGTCCTGGACCAGCCCTAACTATAAGCTCTATCGAAGAGGAAGGTCTTAAGTCTACTCTTAAAGGTAGAGAGGGTGTCCGCCTCCCGGACCAAAACAGGAAGATGGTTCCACAGAAGAGGAGCTTGATAGCTGAAGGCTCTGGCTCCCATTCTACTTTTGGAGACTTTAGGAACTACAAGTAATCCTGCGTTCTGGGAGCGTAATGCTCTAGTTGGGTGATAGGGTAATATGAGCTCCTGGAGATATGATGGTGCCTGACCATTGACAGCTTTGTAAGTGAGGAGAAGGATTTTAAACTCTGTTCTTGGTTTTACAGGGAGCCAGTGCAGAGAGGCCAGTACAGGAGTAATATGATCTCTTTTCTTAGTTCCTGTCAGTACACGTGCTGCAGCATTCTGGACCAGCTGGAGACTCTTTAGAGACTTGTTAGGGCAGCCTGATAATAGAGAATTACAATAGTCCAGCCTGGAAGTAACAAATGCATGGACTAGCTTTTCTGCGTCTTTTTGAGACAGGATGGGCCTGATTTTTGCAATGTTACGTAGATGAAAAAATGTCCTATATAAATAATCCTCCTAATATGAAGCTATGAAAAGGCCAATAAATACTTTTTTTATTTTTTTTATGCGTCACTGGAATAAAAGTTTTGGAAAACCTGATACTGTATCACCAAAACTCAACATTTACCATGTTTTCTGTCTTCTTTTTTTTCTCTCCAGACTGAGTGGCTGTAACCTCTCAGAGAGAAGCTGTGAAGCTCTGTCCTCAGTTCTCAGCTCCCAGTCCTCTAGTCTGAGAGAGCTGGACCTGAGTAACAACAACCTGCAGGATTCAGGACTGAAGCTACTTTCTGCTGAACTGAAGAGTTCACACTGCAATTTGGAAAGTTTGAGGTCAGATCATGTTACCGTTTGTTGTGAAATCATTTATATATTTCTGGTAGATTTCTTTTGCTATCAAACTTGTTTTCTTTTAATGTACCTTTCATTAAGTCATCTCCTGCGCAGCACGAACAATGAGGATGGAGAACCTCATGTATGTTTGACATCATATGACTTTGATACCTGGATGTCTGTTTATTCTCAATTCAATCTTCATTTATTGCCACGTTGACAACATGCTTAGAACTGAACAGCAATGGAGCAAGAGATTACTTTTATTTACAACCACCGGAAGAAAAGTTTGAGAAACCCTGATACTGCATCAACAAAACTCAACATTTACCATGTTTTCTGTCTTCTTTTTTTTCTCCCCAGACTGAGTGGCTGTGACCTCTCAGAGAGAAGCTGTGAAGCTCTGTCCTCAGTTCTCAGCTCCCAGTCCTCTAGTCTGAGAGAGCTGGACCTGAGTAACAACAACCTGCAGGATTCAGGACTGAAGCTACTTTCTGCTGAACTGAAGAGTTCACACTGTGTCCTTGAAACTCTCAGGTCAGGATTCATTATTTTATTTCATTATTTCATGTAACTTTACAATTGGAGCAGATCTTAATCATACTCTTAATATTATTCAATTTATTTAAGAGACTCAACATTTCCAAACAAAATAGATAAAAATAGTAAAATATATACAACAAGATAAATAGACACAAGATTCAAGTATGTAGGTTATATGTACACAAGTGAGTATGTGTGTGAGTGGTAGGGCATTAATTACTTCAGATTTTTTCAAGTCGACTTATCTGTCAATAAAGTCGAGTCGACAAGTCGTTTGATGACGTCATCACATTGACACAGCGGAGGAACACCTCCATACATGGGATGTGTGTCTGGCCCACAGCCGGAGAGTTTTAAAACCAGGAAACAGCTGATCACAGCAATCAGTCCATCACTTCAGCCGCGGATGTCAAGATGAGCAACTGGAAAGCCGCTGAGATCCGAGAGATGCTAGCGTCTCCTCGGTCTCTGTAGCTGACAGCTAACGGACACAACCAAACAGCTAGTAGCAGCTGTCAGCTTGTTGTGTAGCGGCAAGCTATGAACGCTCGCTACTTTCAAATTAAAAGCCCCCCAATAAGAACCCAGTTCTAAATTCCAATGGGGTGCAATGCAAAGCTCTTATTTTGAAGACAAATTCGTTGTCACTGTTCACGGCCCAAAAAAAAAACAAAAAAAAACACGACTTGTCGACCGCTCTCAGGGGTCGTCGACTTGCAGCACTGACGCGTCGACAAATCGGCTTTTCTGTTAATGCCCTAGTGAGTGGTGGTAGTGGGGGTTTATTGCACTGGTGTGAAGTCTTTAGAGAGTCACCCGCAGATTCCACTGGATACGGATCAGCTCCGCCGCCGTGGGTCTGTCAGTCTATTCTGCACTTTAGTCCCGACTTACTAATCTCAACAACCATTGGATGGATTGTCATGAGGTTTGGTTTAGACATTCATGCTCCCCTCAGGATGAACTGTAATTACTTTGGTGATCCTCCATCATCAGGTCATCATTTTAATCTGTACAATATGTTGGTTCATGACCAAATATTTGCAAAACTAATGGCATTTCCATCATCTTCAGTTATACTCTGTGTTTAGTGCTGATTAGTAAATTAGTGAAAACTAAGATGATGAATATAATACACGTTAAACCCTTAAACACAGATGTGCACTGAATCATCAGGACCCTCAGCTGATCTGTGATGTGTGTTGTTTTGTGTGTCTGCAGGCTGTCAGGCTGTCTGATCACAGAGGAAGGCTGTACTTCTCTGGCCTCAGCTCTGGACTCCAACCCCTCCCATCTGAGAGAGCTGGACCTGAGCTACAATCATCCAGGAGACTCAGGAGTGAAGCTGCTGTCTGCTCGACTGGAGGATCCAGGCTGGAGACTGGACACTCTCAGGTATGAAGAGTCCTGCTGCAGCCACAGACAGTCAGTGTGAGACTCTGTTTCTCCACTGTAGATGGATCAGTGTCGGGAGGTCTGCTTCGTTTACTCCACCTCCAGTTGTTCAGTTCAGTTCAGTTCAGGAGAAAAGGCAGCATGGCACGAAGCCAAGAGTTACAAGTGAAGAGAGGAAGATGAGAAGAAGAGATGAAGATCAGCGACCAGGAGAGTCTTGGCACAAACACTAAAGTCACACCTCTTTTTCAGACTAGTTTAGTGCCTGTTCAAAATGTGCCTGTTTGATTTGTTGGCCTCTGGTTTTGCTGCTGGATGAACCGTCATCCAAACTACTTCACACTCCACACTGATTGCAGAGGGTTATCAAAACATTAACATTAAATCTAATTTCCACCACGTCACCGCTGTGTTATGATATTAATAATAACAATAGACCCTCTGTGTCAGACGTCTGATCAGAAAATACTGAACCTCAAATTCAAAAGATTTCTGTGACACGTAAATGAACTTAATCACTGAATGTCATAGAAACTCTTTCCCTGAACTGGAGAATCAGTGTTTCTGCCAAAGTGCTTGACTTTGAACTTAAAATGGTTCTGACATGGATCTTTATCAACACTGGAGTAACTGCATCCTAGATCATCACTGACAGTGTGTCTGTGCCTCAGTGTGAAACATTTACAGACTGTAACAACTGTCTGTGGCGTCAGTTTAAAGTGAACAGACAGTGAAAGACAACGTTAGATGACACTAGGGCATTGACGAATACTGCATTTTAGTATTCGACGAATACTTCCCAAAAGTCGACTAATAGTCAAATATTCGCCTTTTTTTTTTTTTGTTTGTTTGTTTGTTTGTTTTTTTAATCCATGCGGCACCGCTGCTGCCAGACCTAACCCTCCTCACTGAGTTTGCCTCTCTTAATGACCATGAAAACACATAAATACCGTTTTTACAACCTGGACCTTATTTCTAGCATAAAATACGATCATTTACTCACCCAGATAACTTTGGTGTCATTTGGTGTCGTTCGGACGAAATTAGATCCAGTGGATCGCCGCTATATCCATATAATGCGAGTGATCGGGGCACCGAAGCGCAGCCTCTATGAGCATTATCTGCCATGAAACTAGTTCATTTCACCAATATTTTGTTATGATACACTCGTGCTATTCCCCTCTGAGTCTGCCTCTTGCCTGTTATCAACATCCGGGGTCTGTAGGTTGATCTACTACCTCTGACCTGGAAGATGTCGTCTCTGAGCTGCGCGCGCACCTGTGACAGCCGGCTTGTTTACCTGTAGCTGCTACTGCTAGTTTGATCCCGGATGTTGATAACAGACGAGCCCGGACTCAGAGGGGAATAGCACGAGCGTATCATGACAAAATATTGCTGAAATGAACTAGTTTCGTGGCAGATAATGTGTTATATAGAGGCTGTGTGTCGGTGCCCCGTCACTCGCATTATATGGACATATCGGCGCTACACTGGATCTAATTTCGTCCGAACGACTTCAAATGACACCAAAGTTATCTGGGTGAGTAAATGATAATATTTTATGCTAGAAATAAAGTCCAGGTTGTAAAAAACGGTAGTTATCCTTTAAGATCAACATTGCATGTAAATTGTGAAACAAATGTAGCAATCTCGCTATTAAACATAAAAATGTCCACAGGTTACATAAAGTTTACAGACGTTGTTTATTGAAATAACACATTTTATCCAAATTGATATTCAGAATTAACAGAAAATATAGGCTTTAAATGCGTTAAACAAAACTTAGCCTACTCACCACCACTGTGCAACGTCATAACGAAAAGTGCAAAAAAAAAAGCAACATACTGTAATCCAGTGGGCTATCAGCCTGTGCCTGCTTAACAGTTATTCGCTCTCGTCAAAGTCCTCCTCTTTAATAATCCAATTCTTGCGCTCCTGGTTTGCGTTCAAGAAAACAAGGGCATCCACATGAGCTGGGTGCAAACTTGCTCTCTGACGGGTAATCGTGTTCCCAGCCAGGGAGAAAACTCTCTCACTTGGGGTGCTTGTAGCGGGGACAGCCAGGTAGATTCTGGCCAGCTTTGCCAGGCGGGGGAACTGCTTCTCTTTGCGGGCCCACCACTCCAGGGGGTTGCTCGTGGTGGAGATGCGGGGCAGATGGAAATATTCTTCAACATCCTCTGGACAGGTGCTGCCAGCCCTTTTTTTTTTTACTGGTGTAGTGAGGCCCAAACAGTTCGTCGTAATCACTTTCCAGTCTTGTTTTTTTACTCCTGGGCTCCTCTCCGATTTTGCCCACGTCGCTGTCTGCTGTGGCGTCATCGGCACCTGCAAATAAAATCACAGCCAGAGTGCCGGTCGTGTTTGAGTCCAGGGTTTCAGTGAATTTAAGTTTAGCTATTTTCAATTTTGCAAATATATTAAAGCACAGACGTGACCTCACATACGCACGCACACCACAGTATCTCTCTCTCTCTCAAATTAATAAATAATATTTACCTGTAGCTACAGGTACATCTCGCAGTAGCTGAATCAGGTGGCTTTTAACCTCCGCTCTGGTGTTCTCTGGAAGGAATCACAGATCTTTAAATCTGGGATCCAGGATGCAGGCAGTGATAGGAACCGATCCCGCCAAGTCGTCCTCAGTGTCCAACTTGAACCTGGTGTTCAGCTGTTTTAGTACCGTGTTCTTAAAGTTGCGAGTTGCTGTTACATCCGACTCTTCAACTTTAAGCACCACATTCACCAGTTTGAGGATAACGGGGTAGATAAATGAGAGCCCGACGTGCATTTCCCCACACATGATCGTAGTTGCCTTTGCCAGCGGTCTCAGCACAGGCAGTAGCTGCTGGATTAGTTCCCATTGCGAGGCTCTCATTGACGGGGCTTTTCTGGCGGTGGATTTAGTGACAGTCTCATCTTCGAGTACGGCTTGGACAGGGATGCGCTGCTCGTTAAGTCGCTCCAGCATTGTAAAGGTAGAATTCCAGCGTCGTTCTGGAGCCTTTTCTCTTTCATATTAAGCTGGGCCTGTCGCTGCGTCAGAGCACTCGTTGCCACAGCCGAGTGGCGAAAGTGGCTGACCACACGCCTCGCCGCATCTGTGGTTTTTGCCACTTCAGCTAAATCCAGCCCCGCCTTTATCGCCAACTGTAATGTGTGTCCAGTGCAGCCGAGGTCGTGGTTGAAATCTTCACACAGACTCATCGCCAGTGTCATGCTGCTAGCATTGTCATGTATAACGCAGAACACCGTCAGGCCCCACTGACTGATGTGATGTATGCCTCCATGGTTGGAGATGTCCATAGGTCCGTAGTGAGTGAAACACTCTGATCTTTCATTTCAGTTGCTAATTTCGCCTGCAATTCATCATACTGGTGTGTGATGTTGCTCCACAGTGTCCTATGGGACAGGATAACGTAACCCGGCTCGAAAAAATGGATAATGTCCTTAAAGCCATTTCCAGACACCGCAGCAAGCGGTCGCATATCCTTCACGATGAAATTCACCAACAGACCAGTTATTTTCCTTTTTCTTTGGTCGGATATCTGGCGTGTGGAGAAGTCTCTCATTGTTGTCTGTTGTTGGTGCTTCTCTCCGCTAACGTTGCCGCTGCTGCCGCTAGCCCCGGCCGGGTGTAGCTTCAAATGGTTATGCATTGTAGACGTACTGCCATGGTACTTTAGAGTAGCCTTACATATATTGCAGCTAACGGTTTATCTGTTTTGGTAAAGTATTTCCAGACCTTAGACACTTGCAGGCGAGTATTGAGAGCCGCCTCAGCCATTTTACTTTGTCTCCTTTCTCTTTTTTTTCGTCTCCTGTCTGCTGCTTGGCGCCATTTTCCTTGGCGTGTTGACATCACTCACACGCACGCACACGCACACGCACGCACACACACACACTGCACTAGTCTCACATGCCCCCAGCTGCATATCTGCGGTACCGCTTTATTACAGCACCGGGCTTTTGAAAAAAAGAAAAACAAGGAAAAGACGAATACTCGACTATCACGCACAGCGTCGAATAGTGGTTTTGATAGTCGAATATTCGAATATTCGATTATTCGGTGAAACCCCTAGATGACACAAGGTGGAACATTCCCGTCACATCACCATAACAGCAGCAGTGCATAGATGAATTTAAGATGGGTCAGTCATGAGGAAACTGCTGCTCCAGCTGAGTTTGGGCTGTTTTGGGTAGTTCTCATTATAACAGCCTGCAGGGGCAGGAAGGCTTCGATGTTTTGCACCGTCAGCAAAATCAAATGACAAAAGAAAAGAAAACATTCAGTGATCAATCATCTGCTCCATTGATTAACATGATATGTGACCTGTGCAGAGCTGCAGCTCTCTACAGTAGCTGGTGGACCTCTGGTTTAATGCTGTTGTAATGTACTTCAGCCCGGCTCGTAGCTGCTGACTCAGCTTCACTTTCAGCTGTTCTGGACTCGTGTTCAGGTTCTGCTGGTGGAAATCCAGTGTTTCCTGATTTTGCTGCTTCAAAATAAAAGCTTTCAAATAACTAACGGGGGGTGGGGGGGACAAATAAAAAACAAAGATCTGAAAAAGAACATGATGGATCACCGTGCTTCTACAGTTTGATCCTTTTTTAATGTCAGTGTGACGGTCCTGGTCCTGTCGTTTTTATGTATTCAGTCCATTTCTCCCACTTCCGGCAGCATTGATCCTCTTGAGTCCTTATTTTATAAGTCAGTTGTTCCATAATATGTATTTCGTCCGTAACTTCCATCCAGTCTTCCTGTGACGGGGTCTGTCTTGTACCATTTTCTTGTAATTGCCTTTTTACAGGCTACTCACATAATTTTCAATATGTATCTGTCATCTTTCAACACAACGTTTCCCGTAATGACGCCAAGATATAATAATGTACAAGACTTGGATACACCATAACCCAAAACTCTGCCCATAACTAAATGAACATCTTCCCGGAATTTTGCGATCTTAGGCCAGAACACGTGTGAATGGTTCACATTTACATCTCCACAGCTTCTCCAACACGGCTGATTTTTCTAAATTCTTCCATTTGGCTACATAATCTTTGTCACACCAACAGATTACATGTCTAACTTGTGCAGCATGAAAATATCCCTGAAGGTTTGGCAGTGCCAAACCCCCCTTATCCTTTCCAATCCGTAATGTTTCAGATTTGATTCTCGGTCTGTGACCATTCCATATAAACCTGGAAATGGTTTTGTCCCACAGTCTGAATTGTTTTTCGGGTATCTCAATGGGTAGTGACTGAAACAGGTAAAGAAGTCGGGGTAGAACGCTCATTTTTATGGTCTCTATTCGTGAACCGATGTCTGATGGAAGGATAGCCCACCTGTCCAAGTTGCTCTTAATTTCCTTCTCCAGTTTGACGTAATTAGCTTCATATAAATCATCAGTGTTTTGTGTTAAAGTGACCCCAAGATATTTCATTGTTGTTGCTCTCCAGTTCAGATTATGTTTTTGTTGTATGATTTTGGATGGGGAGTAGTTGAATGTTAGGATCTGTGTTTTGGTCAATTTAAGCTTGTATCCAGAACAAAAGCCGAACATCTCTGGTTGGTTGATTAGTATGGGGATGCATGTGTCTGGGTCCTCTAAAAAACAGACCACATCATCAGCAAAAAGTCCAATGGTGTGTTCCTCTCCCCCGACCTCTACTCCTTTAAGATCTCAGGGGCTCTATGAAGACTGCAAACAAGGTTGGAGAGAGACAGCAGCCCTGTCTAGTAGATGGTCCTGAAGCTGTGCTGTCAGTCAGACTGCCGTTTATTCTTGTCCTTGCGGTCGGGTTTTGGTAAAGTGTTTTAATACGTCTGACAGCTTTGTCATTAAGTCCGAGTTTTTCAAGTACCTGATATAGAAAAGTCCAACTTACGCTATCAGAAGCCTTTTCTGCATCGAGGCTTATTAAGGCTGCACAGTTCTTCTTTTTTAGAATATGGTTAATAACATGTAGAGTTCTCCTCATGTTGTCTTGGGCTTGTTGTCCCTTAACAAAGCAGCAGAAACACAGCGAGAACAAAAAGCTGACTGTGCAGGTGAGATTCAGAAAAGCCCTGGAAGCTTCAAACAGGAATCTGACCTCAAAAGTTCTGACGTCCAAATCCAAAAGTCCTGTAATATACAAACATGAGCACAAGCTGACATTGGATCAGACAGCAAGCGTAAGGTCGCCCACAGGAAACAGCAGCAACATCCAATAACATAAAGATGAAGTCATGAATCCAAAAAGAGGTTTGTGTGTGTCCTCACATGTTGTCGTCCTCTTTCACACACACCAACATCCTGTGGCTCTCAGTGTGTGAGGAGAGTGGCAGAGGTGAAGAGGTTCAGGAGAACAGGGAGAAGCAGGCCTGATGGACATATTGTGTTTCTGTGTATGAGTCATGTCATGTCCATGTCTGCATGCTGAAAGAGGATGTGCTGCTCTGACCCCCCTCCTCCTTTCAGGGTGGAGCCTGCTGGAGTCCGATGGTTGACACCAGGTCTGAGGAAGTGTGAGTGTGTTTTTACTTTGATTCAGCTTCACACTGTGACATCACTCAGTCACATCTGTGATGTCATCACCACACTGATGATACATTAATAACTGCAGCTGTGTTGTGTCTTTTTCTCTCCATCAGATTCCTGTGAGCTCACAGTCGACACAAACACAGTCAGCAGACGCATCAAACTGTCTGACAACAACAGGAAGATGACAGATGTGGAGGAGGATCAGTCATATCCTGATCATCCAGAGAGGTTTGAGACCAGGTGGCGTCAGCTGCTGTGTAGAACTGGTCTGACTGGTCGCTGTTACTGGGAGGTCGAGTGGAGAGGAAATGTTTCTATATCAGTGAGTTACAGAAGAATCAGAAGGAGAGGAGACAGTGACTCTGTGTTTGGACTGAATGATCAGTCCTGGAGTCTGTGGTGCTTTGATGGTTGTTACTCTGTCTGGCACAATAACAGACAAACACACATCTCCTCCTCCTCCTCCTCCTCCTCCTCCTCCTTCTCCTCCTCCTCCTCTCGTAGAGTAGCAGTGTATGTGGACTGTCCTGCTGGCACTCTGTCCTTCTACAGAGTCTCCTCTGACTCACTGATCCACCTCCACACCTTCAGCACCACATTCACTGAACCTCTTTATCCTGGATTTGGGCTCAACTGGTCCAGTTCTGGTTCCTCCTCAGTGTGTCTGTGTGGTGTTTAGTCTGCAGAGTCTCCTCCTGTCACAGAAACATTGTCAGTGCTGAACAGTTGAGTCTGTACAGGATCACAGTCACATCAATCTTTCAGCTTCTTGTAATAAATTCATCAGTGAACTTTGTACAAAATGATTCAAACTGATTGTAAAGATTGATGGTTTCCTCGTCATCAATGATTCTGATCTGCACATTAAAACTGAGACATCACTTCACTTTGTTCTGCACTTGTTGTATTTGACAGTCGTCAGCATGAAGCTGGTGACTCACAGAAGGACTTTAACAGGCAGCCGCTGTAAAGACTTTAAAACAGGCGTAACATGCGTCTCCTTCTGGTCTGAGTCAGCAGTCGTGCAGCAGGATGTTGAATTAGCTGCTTTCATCATGTTTCTGTGTGAGTGCTACGTGTTAGCTAGCTACAGACTGCAGCTAATGTTAGCTAGCTACACACTGAATGTTGGCTAGCTACATATTGTAAGCTAGGTGTAGAGCAGAGACACTGTTAGCTAGGTGTGGAGCAGAGGCACTGTTAGCTAGGTGTAGGGCAGAGGCACTGTTAGCTAGGTGTAGAGCAGAGACGCTGTTAGCTAGGTGTAGAGTGGCAACATTGTTAGCTAGGTGTAGAGCAGAGGCACTGTTAGCTAGGTGTAGAGCAGAGGCACTGTTAGCTAGGTGTAGAGTGACAACATTGTTAGCTAGGTGTAGAGTAGAGAAACTGTTAGCTAGGTGTAGACCAGAGGCACGGTTAGCTAGGTGTAGAGCAGAAGCACTGCTAGCTAGGTGTGGAGTAGAGAAACTGTTAGCTAGGTGTAGAGTGGCAACACTGTTAGCTAGGTGTAGAGCAGAGGCACTGTTAGCTAGGTGTAGAGTGGCAACATTGTTAGCTAGGTGTAGAGTAGAGAAACTGTTAGCTAGGTGTAGAGCAGAGGCACTGTTAGCTAGGTGTAGAGTGGCAACATTGTTAGCTAGGTGTGGAGTAGAGAAACTGTTAGCTAGGTGTAGCGCAGAGGCACTGTTAGCTAGGTGTAGTGTGGCAACATTGTTAGCTAGGTGTAGAGTAGAGAAACTGTTAGCTAGGTGTAGAGCAGAGGCACTGTTAGCTAGGTGTAGAGTGGCAACATTGTTAGCTAGGTGTGGAGTAGAGAAACTGTTAGCTAGGTGTAGAGCAGAGGCACTGTTAGCTAGGTGTAGCGCAGAGGCACTATTAGCTAGGTGTAGAGTGGCAACATTGCTAGCTAGGTGTAGAGTAGAGAAACTGCTAGCTAGGTGTAGAGTAGAAGCACTGTTAGCTAGGTGTAGAGTAGAAACACTGTTAGCTTGGTGTAGAGCAGAGGCACTGTTAGCTAGGTGTAGAGTGGCAACATTGTTAGCTAGGTGTAGACCAGAGAAACTGTTAGCTAGGTGTAGACAGAAACACTGTTAGCTAGGTGTAGAGCAGAGGCACTGTTAGCTAGGTGTAGAGTGGCAACATTGTTAGCTAGGTGTAGAGTAGAGAAACTGTTAGCTAGGTGTAGAGCAGAGGCACTGTTAGCTAGGTGTAGCGCAGAGGCACTGTTAGCTAGGTGTAGAGTGGCAACATTGTTAGCTAGGTGTAGAGTAGAGAAACTGTTAGCTAGGTGTAGAGCAGAGGCACTGTTAGCTAGGTGTAGCGCAGAGGCACTGTTAGCTAGGTGTGGAGTAGAGAAAGTGTTAGCTAGGTGTAGAGTAGAAACACTGTTAGCTAGGTGTAGCGCAGAGGCACTGTTAGCTAGGTGTAGAGCAGAAGCACTGCTAGCTAGGTGTGGAGTAGAGAAACTGTTAGCTAGGTGTAGAGCAGAGGCACTGTTAGCTAGGTGAAGAGTGGCAACATTGTTAGCTAGGTGTGGAGTAGAGAAACGGTTAGCTAGGTGTAGAGCAGAGACACTGCTAGCTAGGTGTGGAGTAGAGAAACTGTTAGCTAGGTGTAGCACAGAGGCACTGTTAGCTAGGTGTAGAGCAGAGGCATTGTTAGCTAGGTGTAGAGTGGCAAAATTGTTAGCTCGGTGTGGAGTAGAGAAACGGTTAGCTAGGTGTAGAGCAGAGGCACTGTTAGCTAGGTGTAGTGTGGCAACATTGTTAGCTAGGTGTAGAGTAGAGAAACTGTTAGCTAGGTGTAGAGCAGAGGCACTGTTAGCTAGGTGTAGAGTGGCAACATTGTTAGCTAGGTGTAGAGTAGAGAAACTGTTAGCTAGGTGTAGAGCAGAGGCACTGTTAGCTAGGTGTAGCGCAGAGGCACTGTTAGCTAGGTGTAGAGTGGCAACACTGCTAGCTAGGTGTAAATCAGAGGCACTGTTAGCTAGGTGAAGAGTGGCAACATTGTTAGCTAGGTGTAGCGCAGAGGCACTGTTAGCTAGGTGTAAAGTGGCAACATTGTTAGCTAGGTGTAGAGTATAGAAACTGTTAGCTAGGTGTAGAGCAGAAGCACTGTTAGCTAGGTGTAGAGTATAGAAACTGTTAGCTAGGTGTAGAGCAGAAGCACTGTTCGCTAGGTGTAGAGTAGAGAAACTGTTAACTAGGTGTAGCGCAGAGGCACTGCTAGCTAGGTGTAGTGTGGCAACATTGTTAGCTAGGTGTAGAGTAGAGAAACTGTTCGCTAGGTGTAGAGCAGAGGCACTGTTAGCTAGGTGTAGAGTGGCAACATTGTTAGCTAGGTGTGGAGTAGAGAAACTGTTAGCTAGGTGTAGAGCAGAGGCACTGTTAGCTAGGTGTTGCGCAGAGGCACTGTTAGCTAGGTGTAGAGTGGCAACATTGTCAGCTAGGTGTAGAGTAGACAAACTGTTAGCTAGGTGTAGAGCAGAAGCACTGTTAGCTAGGTGTAGAGTAGAAACACTGTTAGCTAGGTGTAAATCAGAGGCACTGTTAGCTAGGTGAAGAGTGGCAACATTGTTCGCTAGGTGTAGAGTGGCAACATTGTTAGCTAGGTGTGGAGTAGAGAAACTGCTAGCTAGGTGTAGAGCAGATACACTGTTAGCTAGGTGTAGAGTGGCAACATTGTTAGCTAGGTGTAGAGTAGAGAAACTGTTAGCTAGGTGTAGAGTGGCAACATTGTTAGCTAGATGTGGAGTAGAGAAACGGTTAGCTAGGTGTAGAGCAGAGGCACTGTTAGCTAGGTGTAGATTAGTGGCACTGTTAGCTAGGTGTAGAGCAGTGGCACTGTTAGCTAGGTGTAGAGTGGCAACATTGTTAGCTAGGTGTAGAGCAGAGGCACTGTTAGCTAGGTGTAGAGCAGAGGCACTGTTAGCTAGGTGTGGAGTAGAGAAACTGCTAGCTAGGTGTAGCGCAGAGGCACTGTTAGCTAGGTGTAGTGTGGCAACATTGTTAGCTAGGTGTAGAGTAGAGAAACTGTTAGCTAGGTGTAGAGCAGAGGCACCGTTAGCTAGGTGTAGAGTGGCAACATTGTTAGCTAGGTGTGGAGTAGAGAAACTGTTAGCTATGTGTAGAGCAGAGGCACTGTTAGCTAGGTGTAGCGCAGAGGCACTGTTAGCTAGGTGTAGAGTGGCAACACTGTTAGCTAGATGTAAATCAGAGGCACTGTTAGCTAGGTGAAGAGTGGCAAAATTGTTAGCTAGGTGTAGAGTGGCAACATTGTTAGCTAGGTGTAGAGTAGAGAAACTGTTAGCTAGGTGTAGAGCAGAGAAACTGTTAGCTAGGTGTAGCGCAGAGGCACTGCTAGCTAGGTGAAGAGTGGCAACATTGTTCACTAGGTGTAGAGTAGAAACACTGTTAGCTAGGTGTAGAGCAGAGGCACTGTTAGCTAGGTGTAGAGTGGCAACATTGTTAGCTAGGTGTAGAGTAGAGAAACTGTTAGCTAGGTGTAGAGCAGAGGCACTGTTAGCTAGGTGTAGAGCAGAAGCACTGTTAGCTAGGTGTGGAGTAGAGAAACTGTTAGCTAGGTGTAGAGCAGAGGCACTGTTAGCTAGGTGTAGAGTGGCAACATTGTTAGCTAGGTGTGGAGTAGAGAAACGGTTAGCTAGGTGTAGAGCAGAGGCACTGTTAGCTAGGTGTGGAGTAGAGAAACTGTTAACTAGGTGTAGTGCAGAGGCACTGTTAGCTAGGTGTAGAGTGGCAACATTGTTAGCTAGGTGTAGAGCAGTGGCACTGTTAGCTATGTGTAGAGCAGAGGCACTGTTAGCTAGGTGTAGAGCAGAGGCACTGTTAGCTAGGTGTAGAGCAGAGGCACTGTTAGCTAGGTGTAGAGCGAGGCACTGTTAGCTAGGTGTAGAGCAGAGACACTGTTAGCTAGGTGTGTCATATACGGCAGTATAATTGTGCTTGCGCATATACTAGTGTTATACGAGTTTTGTATATATACCTGTGTGTTGACCGGTGTTCAATAAAGCTACAGCGAAACTGGAGAAGCCTCCTTCACAATCATCTGCTATCCAATAACACTGATAAAGAGAAAATGACAGTAACATCCTCGCCACGCCCCTCACTGACCACCAGTGTTGGGTGTAACGCGCTACAAAGTAACGCCTTACTGTGATCAGATTACTTTTTCCAGTAACGAGTAGTGTAAGGCATTACTCTACTGAAAATAGTAATCATATTACAATTTTCCAAGCTCGTTACTTGCGTTTCATTGCTAGTAGCAACACACAGAACAGAAGGGAGGGGGAGGGGGCGTGAATGGGTCAGTGATTGGTTGGGGTTTGGCACGAGGTGTCATTTACCATCACCGATTGGTCGCCAGCCGGCACCCGCAAGGACAGATGGGAAAAAATGGAAGAGTCAACAAGCCCGGAGCATGCTGCTGCAAGCTCGTGTTCTGAAGACGGTCCCAGCTGCAAAAAGCCACTTTGGACGGGTGGAGATTCAGTCATTATTTTCAATATGTGCAGCGAAAGGAAAATCACCTCGTAGTGCAGTGCACACTTTACGTGGGGAGAAAGCTGCTCTCCACCGCTTCTAACACCACCTCCAACTTGAAAAAGCACTTGGAGCGACAGCACGGACACGTAAAGCTGATTACAAGGTGAGATTAAGTATACGTAGGTTCCTGTTAACCTATGGCTTCTTGCCTTTCCTTTTTTTTTGACTGTTGAACATTTGAATCAAACAAGTAATTCTTGATTCATATTCATTGATTCCAGGTGAAAACGATTGCTTTTATGGCAATCTACTACCGACACTGGAGGCTCTGATGTCAAAGACCCTGGCTTTGCGTGCCGGCCTCTCCCAGATGACGGTAGATCTGCCTGATGTCATAGTGCAGGTAGATCGTGTGTGTGTGTGTGTGTGTGTGTGTGTGTGTGTGTGTGTGTGTGTGAGACTTACTGACTGTAACTTTGTGTGATATGAGAGAAACCTGTCAGATGCACAATTGCACATCCCTCCACTATCACAGATGCTGTCAGATGCTTCCACGATCACAGTTTTCTAAACTCCACACTGAAATGAGCTCTTAGAGAGTGTAAGATTTGTGTACTGGTACTGTGTTTCTGAAGACCTGGTATAGTCAATATGCCTGTTGCATCATCCACCTGTCAACTCCTTCCACAGGAAAGCGTGTTTTGTCCTCTTAAAGAGAAACATCTCATTTTGAAATCTCTTTCTCAGGCCGGCAAAAGCCGCTTTGCCTCTGTTTTGGACAGCAGGGAGGCTCTCCTGGCTGCTGTCACTCTGCCGAAGTTTAAGATGCGGTGGCTGAGGGAAGAGACCAGGAGAGAGGCCCTAAGGACTCTGCTGGTAACAGAGTGTTGTGCTTCCCCCGTGGCTGCCCCCAACAACGAGGAGCAGGAGGTCAGGCCTCTACAGCTAAGTCCAGCCTCCAGCAGCAGCGAGGATGACTTTTCTGTGTTTGAGGGAGAGCAGGATTCAGGATCTCTTGGTCCTGAAAGGGAGGTGATGGACTACCTGAAGTCTGGGTCAGAGATGGGGTTCCTGGACAACTTCCCCAGAATTAAGAACCTGTCTTTAAAATACAATGCGGCACCAGCATCCAGTGCTCCGGTAGAGAGGCTATTCAGCCTGGGGAGCCTTGTTCTGACTCCGAGGAGGAGCAGGTTGGGAGACGAGCGTTTGAGAGACTCCTCCTTATGAGGTATAACCACTGCTCTGACGAGAATTACAACAAATAAGCTGACACATTCAGAAGTTCATATCTTGCCCCAGAAAGATGCACTACAGTAGTTGGAAATGCCAACTGTATTTTCATTGATGTGTTTTGAGGCTATTGTATGTGCTTTAAGTAATTTCAACAACCTGCCTCTCCTCTGCGCTGTGCTTTGCTGTTGTTTTTGACAGTTTACCTCTCCTCTGCACAGTGCTGGTAAGGCCAGTCTTTTTTATTTATGGATATATTTTTTGAGGAAGTTAATATTTCTTTGTTTGTACTTGTTATAAATTGACAATCAAATTGATTGATTGTTTGCACTAGACAGTGTTTATTAAACATTAAGGAAGTTAATGTTTGTTTGTACTTGATTGCACAAGTACACTTGTTTGTACCTATTTGCAGTAGACAGTGTTTGTTAATTGAGGGAGTTAAGCAGCATACCTGCACCAGTATTGGCAGGGCCAGTCTGTTGTTGGCGTAATAAAGACCCTCAAGAAGACTCCTCCTGTGTCTGTTCTCCTTCCATCTTATGCATCTCAGGCAATTTTAGAGTAAGTAGAAAAAAAAATGTAACGAGTAATATAACCAGTTACTTTCTCCAGGGAGTAATATAGTAATGTAAGGCATTACTATTTTTGAGAGTAATATGTAACGTGTAATATATTACTTTTTTAAGTAGCGAGCCCCAACACTGCTGACCACAGAGCGATCCATATAAGCATCCAGTTTAGTGCGTCTGATACAATCCGCAGATCTGCTACTGGAAATGAAACAGTTCCCTGTTGAAGCAGGAAAAGGTTCAGACTGACATGATTCATTTAATCACTCGTTTTTACAACGAGGCTAAAAGGGAAAAATCCTACAACACTAACTGGGAACTACTTAAGTTTGAGTCAGGAAAAGTCTTCAGACAGTAAACAGGAGCATTTATTGCCAAAGCTAAAAGAGCAGAAGAGAAAGTCACAAGTAAAACGTCTTCTTCTTATCAGAGACCCCCGGTGAAGCTTCAGAGGAGGACGAGCTGCTTCTATCGGACCTCCAGAACAAATCAGACGAGTTGTATGGACAAAAAGCAGAGGAGCCTTTGTCAGGTCCAGGGAGAGATGGCTGGAGGAGGGGAGCAAAGTCCTGCCGACTGTTTCCCTCCTGAAAAATACCGATCCAAAACCAATCCCATCCATAATTTAAATATTAATGGGCTCGTTACTGATGACGAGAAATCAATTGCAGACTTCTGTTCGAGATTTTATAGCAGTTTATACAGCTGACAATCTAATGAAGAAGCCACCAGTCAGTGTGTAAACTCAGTAAATCAGGTGAGAAAGATTGATCTGGCAGGTACAGATCAGTGTGACGCCCTCTTACAGTGGCAGAGGTCACTGATTCCATCGCTCTGCTCAGAAACGATAAATCTCCGGCACTGACGGTTTAACTGCAGAGTTTTATAAAGCCTTCTCAGATCAGTCAGCCCGTTTTTACTGCAGGTTTTTACGGAGAGTCTAGAGAACGATGCCCTTCCTCCTGGTCTCACTCAAGGTCTGCTCACATTGATCCCCAAACCTAGAAAAGACGCTTGTTATTGACAGCTGGAGACCCATTTGTCTGCTGAGTAACGATTATAAAATGATGGCGTTAATATTTGCCAGGAGAATTAAAGTAGCTGTTGACACAATGATAGCTGAGACACAGTCGGGCTTTATGAGGAACAGGCACCTCTCTAATAATATCAGACTAGTATCAGATATTCTTGACTACTCTGAGCTGATATCTGAAGACGGCTTCATCCTCTTCTCAGATTTCTATAAGGCCTTTGATGCAACACAACACCGATTTATTTTTCTCTAAAAGACGCCGGTCAGATACCTGTCGCCATTCATGTGATGAAGCAGCTTTCAGAGGCCTCTGGTCTGTCTGAGTATAAATAAATGTGAACTGCACCTTTAAAAGGTTGTAATACACAAACTATTTGCAACATGACGATCAAGGAAGAAGTCACATACTTGGGTGTTCTTGCTGCTAAAGACCATAAGGCGAGATGTCCTTTAAACGTGTCTCCATCATTAAAAAGTCAACACACAGTGAACGAGTGGCTGCAGAGGGACTCATCTCTAACAGGCAGAGTGTTGCTGCAGGCTGAAGGATATCTGGGCTCACATACGCAGCTCTCTCTTCACACCTGGACACGGACATTTGGAAAGACGTTGACAGGAAGCGTTTTGACTTCATCTGGAAAAATCCTGCACATTAGATCAAAACAAGTGTCGTTGTGAGTAATTATGAATCCGGTGGGCTCAACTTTCTGGACTTTAACACACTGAACAAGACTTTTAAGACACATCGGGCTCAGCACGTTGTAAAACACCCTGCTGTCTCAGTGTGGACTTTTATTCCCCACTATATATTCTCTGCTTTGCTGCTCTGAGCTTTGTTTTGAACTGTAATCACAATGTGGACAAACTCCCTGTGAGACTGTCCACTTTCCATAAGCAGCTCCTTTTAGCACGGCCTCTCATTTATCAGCACAGTTTCTCAGCTCACAGGTTTCTGATCTGGAATAACAGATATTCTGCATAAAAACAAGTGGCTCTTTTCTGAGAGTCGGGTCCAGAACCAGGTTTAAATTCAGCAGTAAAAACCTGATTTTGTAGCTTTTCTCCATGAAGTTGTACATTATATGAATTTAATTTCTGGCTCCAGCGACAGAAAGGCAGTTAAACTGTCACCATATGCTCTTTCTCTGCCACTATATAACTTATAAGCTTCTGGCAACATGTTGTTTCTGCTGTTTATATGTGACTTGTTCCTTCATTATCACATGCACATGTTTCTATAAGTCACATCTGAATTATAAACCCCTTTTTGCAATGAAGCTGACGGACCAATCAGAGGCCGGTAAAGTCAGCTGTGAGATGATGTCACAGAAGCTGCTGTGTGACTATTATTCCTGTTTCCTTGGAGGAGACGAGCTCCATTAAAGATCCACTGTTGGACTGTCGGCCACCACGTCCGCTGAGAGTCGATAAAACTGCAGAAATTGATAAACTGCTCTAATTTGAATTGTTTTGATATATGGAGGTATAGAAATCCTGACAAGAGTCAGTTTACATGGCAAACAACAGACTTGAGCAAACAGTCAAGAAGAGATGTTTGGTTGATATCTTCAGTTACGGATGTTTATATTGAACCCTCTGTACTTACAGACCATCAGCTGATAAACATCTCAGTTCATCTTAATAACACAACAGATCAGGATCAAAGTGGAAATTAAATAACATCTCTTAGAAGATAAACAGTTTCTAAGCATAAGTTAACTATTAATGAAAGCTGGAGAAAGGCTAAAGCACTGAACTCCTTCGGAGAGCAATGGGAAGTTTTGACGTATCAAATGAGAAGACTAGCAGCCCACAGAGGGGAAGAAATGGCAAAAGACAAGCGCATAATGGAGGATAATATAACAAAAAAGATCATTATGATGTATGAATCAACAAGATGGAGAAAGTGTGACTACATTACAATCACAACTATCAGATCTGTGAAGATGAAGCGAGGGGGCCTTTGTAAGATCTAGAAGAAAATGGACGGAGGAAGGTGAAAAGAACAAAATACTTTTTCAATGTGGAAAAAAGAAATGCAGAAGCCTCCTCAGTAATTACATTAAACATCAGTGGCCAGATTACAGACAACGCCAGGGAAATATCTCACTTTGTCAAGAACTTGTATGAAAACCTGTTCAAGAAAAAAGTGAATTCATGTGAGTCGCTCTCATGTTTCAGGTCTATAGACGGGGATGTAAAACGAACAGACGAAGAACAGGAAAGCGTGTGATCAGGATGTTACTCAAGAAGAAATCAGTGTTTGTATTTCTAAGTTAAAGGATGATGAGTCTCCTGGGAACGATGGTTTAACTAGTGAGTTTTATAAAATCTTCAAAGAAGAGATTTCAGTTCATGTTTATCAGGAAGCTTTGTCTGTGGGAAGACTGCCGCCATCAGTCTCAAGGCCTCATTACACTGATCCCCAAACCTGGGAAAGACCCAGTGTGTGTTGAAGACTGGAGGCCAATTACTTTAATTAATAATGATGTTAAGTTAGTATCACTTATTTTTGCTCAAAGGCTCAAACACAGTGTTTAACATAAACTGGATGAAGAGATGTCTGCAGGGAGAAAGTAAATGATGGTACATTAAACCAGAACTTATTTTCCAGAAGATCGGGGGATTGAATTTCTTTTAAACTGTTATTACAGTGTTGATAAACTTCCTGTCAATCTGGCAAGTTTTCACAAACAAGCTTTACTTTCTTGGATGTTTTTCAAGAGACGGTTTGACCGAAATATCTTGTTTGTGACGCAGTTATTGAATGAAAATGGACATTTGTACAACTACACTGAGTTTTTAAAAAAGTATGCAACTCCTATTACACCTGAAGAATTTGCCATAATATTCGACGCTACAAGGATGAAATTTTGATTTCAGAGGTGGGGACACAAGTTCTTCTAGTTTTCTATCGCTACTTTTAAGTTCACTGTTCCCTTTTTTGGTTTGAATGGTTGTAAAGCATGTAGCAAAACATTACCACCCAATTCTGTGTTTCACCTTGTTAGTCAACTTCACTCCAACTCAGTACCACAAATTTTACACTTATTTTTGGGATATATGGTAAACAGACGTTATTTCTGCTCCTCCATCTTGTGCTCCTTTACATCCACACATCCCTGCCTGCTGCTGATCCAGCGAAGATAAACATAACAAAAGGTGGAATATCTATGAGCAACTTATACTTTAATTAATTACAATAATGACAACAAATATTGCCAAATAAGCTAGTTTATGTCACTCCCTCCCTACTGTGAGTTCCTGACCCAGCTCATGAACTCTCTGCTTAGTCGCTACTGCTTCTTACCAGTGAAATAATACATTCACACATTCACACAGACTTTTCAGTTCAGCGGCCTCAATATAAAACTGTACCTGGCCAGTTTGCTTCTTTCATCTGACAAAATATAAGATGCATGGTGTTTGAACTGTGAAAGCTCTGATACAGATCATCACCCCGACACTTGTCACAATGCTTAATCTCATGACTAACATGTTTATTCTTTCAACCTCACCTGAGTCTCCAGCTTCTCCTCCTCTACCTCCTCCAGCCTCCTCCTCTACCTCCTCCTACATCTCCTCCAGCTTCTCCTCCTCTACCTCCTCCAGCTTCTCCTCCTCTACCTCCTCCATCTCCTCCAGCCTCTCCTCCTCTACCTCCTCCAGCCTCTCCTCCTCTACCTCCTCCATCTCCTCCAGCCTCTCCTCCTCTACCTCCTCCAGCCTCCTCCTCTACCTCCTCCATCTCCTCCAGCCTCTCCTCCTCTACCTCCTCCAGCTTCTCCTCCATCTCCTCCAGCCTCTCCTCCTCTACCTCCTCCAGCTTCTCCTCCTCTACCTCCTCCAGCCTCTCCTCCTCTACCTCCTCCAGCTTCTCCTCCAGCTTCTCCTCCTCTACCTCCTCCAGCCTCTCCTCCTCTACCTCCTCCAGCTTCTCCTCCTCTACCTCCTCCAGCTTCTCCTCCATCTCCTCCATCTCCTCCAGCCTCTCCTCCTCTACCTCCTCCAGCTTCTCCTCCATCTCCTCCAGCCTCTCCTCCTCTACCTCCTCCAGCCTCTCCTGCTCTACCTCCTCCAGCTTCTCCTTCTCTACCTCCTCCAGCCTCTCCTCCTCTACCTCCTCCAGCTTCTCCTCCAGCTTCTCCTCCTCTACCTCCTCCAGCCTCTCCTCCTCTACCTCCTCCAGCTTCTCCTCCTCTACCTCCTCCAGCTTCTCCTCCTCTACCTCCTCCAGCTTCTCCTCCTCTACCTCCTCCTACATCTCCTCCAGCTTCTCCTCCTCTACCTCCTCCAGCCTCTCCTCCTACATCTCCTCCAGCTTCTCCTCCTCTACCTCCTCCAGCCTCTCCTCCTACATCTCCTCCAGCTTCTCCTCCATCTCCTCCAGCCTCTCCTCCTACATCTCCTCCATCTTCTCCTCCTCCAGCTTCTCCTCCTACATCTCCTCCAGCTTCTCCTCCTCTACCTCCTCCAGCTTCTCCTCCTCCATCTCCTCCAGCTTCTTCTCCTCCATCTCCTCCAGCCTCTCCTCCTCTACCTCCTCCAGCTTCTCCTCCTCCATCTCCTCCAGCTTCTCCTCCTCTACCTCCTCCAGCCTCTTCTTCATCTCCTCCTTAGTTTCACAATAATCATGAGTTTGGATATAAAATCTCATTTGTAATCTGAGGTTTCATTGAGTTTTTCTCTAAATCTTTCATTGTTGGTGTTTTTTAAACACTTGCTGCCTTTCAACATAAAAATAATACATGAAAATAAGTTTCTCTCTTTGGTATTAAATATAAGCTTTTTAAAATCTTTGCATTGTTGAGGCTCTACAGTTGTAATAATAATAATAACAATAATAATAATAATTCATTTGATTCATCAGCACTTTCAGTACAACTCAAAGACACTGAGACACTGAGAGCTGTGTAATTGATGAGGAGGACCTTGAAGTGGACATGCTGCTTTATTGGGAGCCAGTTGCAGGATGGTGGAACTGACACTGTGACTTCTAAAGAAGTCTCTTATGTCCACTCTTCTTTTTTTAGACATCCTGGCTGCGCCTAATTACCAAACACACACACACACACGCACGCACGCACACGGACACCGACTCAAACGTTCATGTGAATGAAGCCTCTGGTGTTACAATCCTTCCAGCTGACGTGACCCAGCAGAACAAACGCCCAACTCACCGCGGCAGATTAATAAGGTTCCTGGGCAGCGAGCAGACCGGTGTGCAGGCGAGGTGGAGAAGAGAAGAAGAAGAAGGAGCGGCAGAGCTTAAACCAAAAAAAAGATATAATTCTCACTTATGGTGAGAAAACTGAAGGGAAAGGAATTGTTTTTGTTCAATCTGTTTATTTTACAAGGACAATATTACATCCATAAATGCAAATGGTCATCAACAAAACACATTTTCATGAATTTAAACCAGAAACCAGATTTTACATGCAGCTGCTAAAAAACATGAAAGACAAAAGCTGTAAGAACCCAGGGTCCGTTTCACAAAGCAGGTTTAGTGGTGTAATATAGTTCTGCCGCCTGTTTTTTGAGAAAATCATTGCAAAAATCAGTCAGTCGGCGACATTAGGAGTTACATTAGGTGGCGACTGTTTTCACTACCATGTCCTTTTGATAATGATCCGTGGATGAAGGTGCAGCATTACTGCGCAGAGGATGGAGATGATCATCAGACCGCGCATAGATGTTCTTGCATTTCCAGACAATTATCTTTTTGAGCGGTACCGTTTCACGTCACAGTCCATCATTTACATACACAACCTGATCCGTCCTTACATTTCCAACATTACCAACCGAAGTCCTGCTCTCACATCCAGCAGATGTTGTGTGTTGCGCTGCGGTTTTTTGTAAATGGGAGTTTTTTATACAACGTCGGAGATGCAGAGCACTTTACAAAAGTAAAGAAAAGTCATGAAAGGGAAATAAATATTTTTATGAATAGGCTTAAAATACATATATAGGTCTAGGCATATTACATTTTATAAAAGCACTTGTGTCTTGGGGGTGAGCTCAGAGGATGAGCTCAGCCACTGGCCTTCCTAAACTCTGGCTCAGGCCCAGCTGCTCCTCTGTTAGAGGTGCGGTGCTGCGCCACCAGCAGCATCTGCTTTCTTTCTGTTGGCTGAGTAAGTCTGTGTTAGTTTAAACAGGCTTAATTATTCAGCAGAACATGATATAGATGAGAAGACATGTATGTGTGTGAAAACAGCATGTTGGAGATAAAACAACTACAGTCAAACAGCCACTTAATATTCACTTTACAATGTAAAACATGATTAAATGAGGTCCCCCGTGAGATTATGCCGAGGTCTCACCTGTTTGAACAATGTTTTTATGTTTCATCTTAAGCTGCTTACACAACGTGCTCAAACTCACCGTATGAGCGCATTAATAAAAAAAAATTAAAAAAACGTGGCCCTCCTCTTCCCTGTTGCCATGGTGACTCGTCCAATCGGGGCTCCATTGACGCTGTCTTTTTATACTTGTGGCGCACGCGCTGAACTCCAGGTGAAACTAATCCGAGTTGATCAAACTCAAATCAGCTGTTCTGGAACCGAAAACTCAGAGTTTCTATCTCAGAGTAGATCAACTCAGAGTTCAAGGTTAGACTCAGAGTTTGTTGAACCTGCTTTGTGAAACGGAGCCCAGGGGGGTATTCCAGAAAGGAGGTTCAACAAACTCTGAGTCTATCCCTGAACTCCGAGCTGACTCACCCTGTGAAGTGAAACTCTGAGTTTTCAGTTCCAGAACAGCTGATCTGAGTTAGGTAAGTCGACTCTGAGTATGTTAACTCTGAGTTGAGCTCGTGCCTGACGACTAGTAAAAAGCATCATCATCAATGGAGCTCCGATACTGTGATTCACCATGGCAACAGGGGAGAAAACAGGAAGCAGACATTTTCTGGGGGGAAAAAAGTAACACGGCTGCGGCCGTAACAAAAATCACTGACAGAGTTTTAGATGCGGTCTTCTTTTCATTTTGAATGTAACATCACTTTATTTTATATTAGCCTTTGAGGAAGTGGTTGAATGTTGTTCAATGTTTTAATTTATTTTATATATATATATATATATATATATATATATATATTATTTAATTTAAATCGTCTGAAAATTAAATATAAAAACAGTCTCACGATGGCTCCTCACTTTGGTTTTATTTCACATATTAAACAAAGTAAAAGTTTATTCAGTGGATATTTTAACTTGTAGTAGCTTTTACCACCACCAGATGCTGTTTAACACACATCTGCGTCCTAACATCCTGCTGAGGAGATGAACATGAGGTGGTGCTCACCTTCACCTCCACCACGTCCGCCAGAGGCAGAGGAGCTGGTCCTGGGTCAGGTCGCTGGGTGACCAGAGGCTGAGGGCGTCACTCACCCCCAGGACCCAACATTAGAGGCAGACACACACTTACTGTCTACAGATTGAACTAGAAGTCATTTAATCTTATACTCAATGCGGCGGCAAACTAGAAACACAGACTTTGAAATTACGTTGTTGGAAAAAATACAATAGGCTCTACTGATGGTTACTTTTGTAGCTATCAGTGGGAAATACAGAAAGCCAAATGAAATGTGAGTAATTTCTCCTTTTCTGGCTGCTGGAAGGTGATTGATTAACCTGCGAAGTGATTAAAGAGGATTGTTCAGACCTGACAGCACGTCAGCGATGACGTGTAGCCTGATATTCGCTGTGGAGAATATAAATGACGGACTGATGAGAAGCGGTCTACTGTTCGGTTCAGTCCTCGTCAGGGAGTGAGAGCTCATCTAAATGAATCTAAATTCTCCTCCTGGTGTAAAACTGTGAATTATTTCTGCTTCAACATGATCGGACTGAGAAGGAAAGGACAGCCGCTGTCAGACAGCTCCGTCAGACTCAGGGTTTCTTCAGGTAAACCTGCCAGTGAGCAGGTTATGTTCACAGAGTCAGTTGCCGCAGTAACAGACCCAGAGTTTAAGTTACCTCTCTTTCTGGAACTGAAAACTCAGAGTTTCTCTCATCTCAGGGTTAACAAACTCAGAGTTTTCACAAAACCCGCTTTCTGGAATACCCCCCTGGACTACTACTTATAATAATAATAATAATAATAATAATAATAATAATAACAATCAAAATCACCACTATATTTATCTCTTATCGGGCTGAGAAGAAAACAATCCAAGTGTGGTCTCCCTTTAAGATCCAGGTGGACCAGGGCCTGACAGGTCCAACAGCGGCACTCGTCCCCCTGAGGGACAGGGAGGTGGTCCTCTGCTGCTGGACCCTCTGACCCGCCGTCTCACAACCATCTGTCCCACCAACAACTCTGTTTGATGCATGTGAACAAATACACTGATATTACACTGAGGAGCTGCGTGTGTGTGTGTGTGTGTGTCATCATCCTGATCAATACCTGGTGGGATGAGAGGGGACAAATACCTTAATGAGGGAAATATTGATGACATCACCTGCATCGATCCTCCAGCAGCAGAAATCATGTGTCTGAACACCAACAGGAGGAACAGCTGATCAACGTCATCGATCATTTAAACCTCCTGACTCGTTTCCTTTGGGCACTTTATAACGACCAACGTATTGTTACAGTGACGTCACTGCGTCCATGGATATGTTTGTGCCCCCCCCCCCAGCTGTTTCCGGTTTAAGTTAACTTTCACTTTCACTGCTCCTCGTGTCGCAGCAGCTTCTTCTCTCCGTCTAAAGGTAATTTAACGGACATTTGAGATGTTTCACACTTTAATGACTCTGCGCATCTTGTCTCTGTTCACTTTTGTCCGCTTGTTGCGCTAAAAACAGCAGAAATCCTCGTTCAGACTGAACAAACTTCATAAAGTCACCTCAGAGGGAACCGCTCACAGCGGCTCTCCGCCATTTTGTGTGTGAAATGAGAGTAGAAGTGGAGTTAGTTGGTCAGTATGTGAGCACAGAGTGGTTGTCAGTGTGTAGCTCCACTTACTGATGACTGAAGGCAGCTTTTCCTGCCTGAATCAGCCTGTGGAGGAGGCCGAGACGAGCCGCCGCTCTCCCGCTGTCTGACGCACTGAACGCGGCTGCAGAGCAGCTGTTCGCCTGGATGCGGGAGCTGGAGGTGCTGAGGGGGCTGCAGCACCCCCTAAAACGAGGCTGTAACATGGGCCGAACTTACAAGAAGGCCCGAACCATTCAGAATTTGTCATCGACAGCGTTTCACACAGTTTATAAAGGTCCTCTTAACTCAACAACTCACAAAATGGAGCGATTTTTCAAGGGAGTCTGGGGACTTCCTGTCCCTCCTCCTCTCCCTGCTGCTGCTGACTGCAGCTGATGTGACTTATAATATGTTGGTGTTCAGGTTCTTGTTCATAATGATCAGATACATGTTATCCTGGAGGTTCACATGAGTCCAAACACAGGAATGTGGCCCACCATTTACTATGACGTCATCATACAGACTGAGCCCTCAGCACCAGCTGCATGAAGTGGAAATACGTGACTGAAGTACCTCAGGATTGTAGTTCCGTGTAGTACTCGAGTAAATGTACTTTCCTCCACTGTTACTGGTGTTTCTAGAACAGTGAGTCCAGTCGTGTCTCGCTGGTTAAACTGGTGTTCAGAGCAGACGACTCACTTCCGGTCTGATGGCTCCATGACACCATCTAGTGGACTGACAGTAGAAGTGCAGCATTCATGTGACACTGATATGAAGCAGCCAATCAGTGGAGGAGCAGCTGATGTTCTGACAGGAGACATGATGGAAAGGCTGATTTCAGTTGATGTGCAGATGAATGATTTGTGTTTCCTCTCCAGATGAAAGTGTGTGTGAGTTGAGCAGCATGAATCAGTGTGAGGACAGAGAGGAGGGAGGCCCTCCCTCTAAAACCCCTGGACCTGGACCTGGACCTGGACCTGGAGCTGGACCTGGACCTGGACCTGGAGCTGGAGCTGAGCCCAGCTGTGTGTCCTTCAAGAGTGACCGGTCAATAGGTCGTCTCATTGATTTTAAAGGACAACAACCTCCTGCTGTAAAGAGGTGAGCTGTTAATAACATTAATATGTGACTGATTCGTGCTTTAACTGTGGAGAAAGATGTTTTTTGAAACCTGATGTTTATTTTCAGCTTCGTTCTTCTTCACTTAAATTGATATTGTCACTTTAGAAAGCGGCCCAACAGAACCAGTCTTCAACTCTTCATTTCACTTTATTGAATTAGTTTGGTCCAATATTCTCTGAGGTTTATTCCTCATGTTCTCCACTATTTTATGGACACAAGCTTCTGTGTCTGAAGACTAGAAAGTGAATTAACGTCTCTGATGGTCGTCTTCTCTGTCCAACAGGAGACCAGCCTCTAGTGGACCTGAACCTGGAACTGGACCTGAACCCAGCTGTGTTTCCTTCAAGAGTGACCGGTCAATAGGTCGTCTCATTGACTTTAAAGGACAACAACCTCCTGCTGTAAAGAGGTGAGCTGTTAATAACATGAAAATATGACTGGTTCATGTTTTATGTTGTTTATTCAGCGAAATTTGTTTAAACTTGTTTTTTTCAGCATCGTTCTGCTTTACGTACATTTATATTGTCACATGTGAAGCGGCCCAGTATTGTTTATTGTTTATTAGATGGATCCCCATTAGCTGCCGCCTTGGCGACCACTAATCTTCCTGGGGTCCATAGGGTGCATAGTACAGTGTAACATCAATGATGTACCCAGACATCAATACATACAGTCATACCTTCCAATCATAACTGCACTTCACATATAATAAACACTTATAATAAAAACAACAATAACAACAACAATACACATGTACATACGCACACACATCAATTTATACATGCATACTACCACAATATATCAAAAACATCATAATTAATATATATCATATATTAATGAATTGTTAATAATTGTTTTGTGAGTGAGATATATGAGGAGGTAAAGAGTTCCAGGACATTATTGAACGATAGATCACAGAGTGTTTGAGTAGATTAGTTCTCGGAGTTGGAAGTATCAGGTAACCAGATTTCTGGTGTAATGGTTATGTCTGTCTCTAGTCTTCATTAATTGGTTAAGAAAATATGCAGGTGTCTGATTAAATATGATGTTTCTAAAAAAGACCAGAATGTCGTAGCTGAGTTTAACTTCAACTGTGAACCAGGAAAGTCAGAAGTGCATATCAGCTATATTTGTACGTGTTGAGCAGTGAAGTGCCAGTCTGGCAGCTCTGTTTTGAACCAGTTGCAATTTATGTATTTCTTTCTTAGCTGCTGCAGACCATATAACAGAACAGTATTGCAGATGACAGAAAACCAAGGACTGTATTACCTGACTAATCATAGAGGATGACAAATAATGAGAGCATTTTCTTTAAGCGATGCTAGGCCTCTTCCCATTTTGGACACAGTACTATCAATGTGATCAGACCATGACAACTGTTCGTCCAGCATGACATCAAGTAGCTTAGTTTTCTTGACCTGCTCTATTGCCGTACCTGATATTGATAGATGTAGCTGTGGGTCACCAATAAGCATACTTCTCGAGCCAAAAAGAATACATTTTGTTTTAGAGATGTTTAGGACCAGTTTGTTATTTTTCACCCAGCTAGATACTCTCTCTAGATCCTGATTCTCCATGGTTTCTAGTTCATTTATGGTTGAAGCAGTGCTGTACAGAGTTGTATCATTCGCGTACATAACCACAGTGGAATTTTGTATTGCAAGCGGTAGATCGTTTGTGTAAATAGAGTAGAGTAAAGGGCCAAGGCAGCTCCCTTGTGGAACTCCACAGCTAATCTTCTTAGAGTCTGAAAGGCTACCATTAAAAAAGACTCTCTGTGATCTCTCAGATAGATAACTGATCATCCAAGAGAGTGCTGTATGGCTAAATCCATATCTGAATCCGGGTCCTCCTCATTGCACACAGTTGACCAGTTAGTGTTCTTTACGTCCTCCACAAAATGCTCCTTCTGAAAGTGCTTATATGCTCTTTTATATATAATCCTACCAGCTGTTTTGGGAACCTTTGTTTTCCTTTTTAGTGCAATTAAATTGTGATCGCTAAAACCAAGCACAACTGACACTGCTTTAGAGCACTGTTCAGGACTATTAGTAAAAAAGAGATCTATACATTTAGATGATGATCGTCCATTTTTATGTATTTTTGTTGATTCTAGTTGCTAGTGTAATAGTTTTAGTTAGATTACAAGCACTAGCTACAGCAAGAAGCTCTTCTTAAGAGGGCACTGAGATGACCAATCCACATTTAAATCACCAACAAAGTATAATTCACGGTTTTCATCACAAGCTTTATCCAGAGTTCTACAGATACTGTCAAAATATTTCATATCCGCACTCGGCGGTCTGTAACAGCATCCTATAACTAATGGTTTGGTTTGTGGCAGATGAACCTGAACCCACAGTGCCTCCATGTCATGCAACATTAAACAGGACATTTTACAGGAATGTGATTCTGGATATAAAAAGCTACGCCTCCTCCAAATGGATTTTGGTCTTTTCGATATAATGTATATCCATCAATAGCTAATTCTGTATCGTGAGGGGAATAGCGCTAGCATTTCATAACAAAATATTGATGAAATTAACTAGTTTCGTGGCAGATAATGCGTTATAGAGGCTGTGTGTCGCTGCCCCGTCTCTCCCATTATATGGATATATCGCCGCTACACTGGATCTAATTTCATCCGAACGACGCCGAATGACACCAAAGTTATCTGGGTGAGTAAATGACCATATATTTTGCCAGAAATAAGGTCCAGGTTGTAAAAAACAGTAGTTATCCTTTAAGCTGCAAATGTTTAAATGACCGATCAATAAGCCTTTTCCTTGGATACGTATCTTAGAGTCCATAAACAGTTAAAATAAAATCATAAAAACAAATAGTTCTCATACCTGAGAGAACAGAGCCATCTACTCAGCACATTTACTTCTATTTTTCCCAGTCACCGATTTTGGAGTAGAACCAGTCTTCATCTCCTGATGCCAGTTTAACATTTGTCTGATGACTGGTTGAATGTAACTTGGTGATTTTATTCAGGCTAACAGATGCTAGCTGCTAACAAAGAGCTGCTGCTGCTGTGGGCTCGTATTGTACGCAGGCAACACAAGTTCAATGTCCAAACAAAGTTCCTCTTCCTGTTGCAAATCCTGCAGCCTCTCCTGCTCTGGTAAGAAACTACAGGCCCACCCAGGTGCATCATGGTCCTGCACCTACCCTGCTACCTACTGTATATAACCCAGGGTGCCCACAGTGTAGTCTTACTTTGTCGTACATGACCGGGACTTTCCTGTCTGTGGACACTTTCCTGTTGGGTATGTGATACCTCGGCTCCAAGACTTCGAGTAGGTATAGGAACCCCTCGTTCTCAGTTACACTGTAGGGCTGGATGTCTTTGCAAATTAAAGAATGAGATGGCGTCTGTTATTTTGGTCGAACGAACCGAATTGCTAGCCAGTGGGGCTTGAAACAAAGTTGGGATACGGCTACTTTGCTCACCAGTCATTGTGTTAGCAGCAGCTGCTCCGCTGGTGCTGACCGCTGGAGCCGAGGGGACCTCTCTGTCACATTAACGCCATGTCGCCGCTTCAGGTGAGAGCTTAGATTGGTTGTGCTCCCTGTGTGTTTAATCGCGGCACGGCACATTTTACAGATGGCATTAGTTTTCTCAAGCTGACCATCTCTTTTATAAAAGCCAAAGTGTCCCCAAACACCAGACTTGTAAGTGACCGGCGAGTGTATCTCTTCTTCATCCGTGCTTACTTTCTCTCTGACCGCCTCTGATTTCAAGCCTGCTGTTCATCCGGATTTTTAACCGATGCACACTTTTGTCATCAATGCAACCGCATCTTAAATGTTCATACCGATGTACCGATACGAATCGGTGAATCTTACCATCCCTAGTGTACACCTGTGTCTCATGAGTTCATCACAGCAGTACGACGGTGCACACAGTGAACAATTACTTTTAACCTCTTCGTCATGTTTGACTTCATATCGTGTTTGTTTGTGAAACGTGCAGTAAAACAGTTTGTCGTTGATCTGAGCTCAGTCTCAGTCTCTGACAGTTTGTGTTAGCAGCCGACTCCTCCTGTCTTTTCTTAAAGTGTCCTCAACTGTTAAATCAGCTGCTGTAGTTGATGAGAAGTTCAGACTTTGCTTTCAAACACCTGTTTGCAGCGAGCGCCCATGTTTTTCCAGTGTTTTCCCCTCACTGTTCGTTGGTGCATCCGTTTTGCTCCTGCATGTCTCACCTGTTCTCCTCGTGTCTCCCTGGTTTGTTTAGTTTTACACTTGTGCATTTCTGTTTTGTTTTGACTGCTTTGCCTTTGGATATTTCTCTGCCTGCCTTTGTTCGCTTGCCTTCCTGATACTGTGTCATCCACCCCTGCTGATGCCCAGGCAGACCTCCACTGGTTTCTGGCGCCCTCCTGACCTGCTTTGCCTTTTGCCTCAGCTTCCTTGTTGCCCCCTGGACCTGCTTTGCTCTCCAGACATGGTTTGCCCTTCAGCTCTGCCTCCTGGTCGCTCAATGCCCACCCCCGGTGCCTTTCACCCAAAAATCCCCACTTGGCAGTTTTTGTCTTCTAGTTTCTCCTCACGGGGTGTTGGGGTTTCTATCTATTTGTTTTCTCCAGTGAATGCAGTCGATTCTGTAGGTTCCAGTGTGGCCGTTGTGTCGATAATCACCCAAAAGCAACGCACGAAAAAGTCAATAAGTAACTTTCGGGTCACACAAATCAGACAAATTAAATATCAAACTCAAGTTTGGCCTGAGGCCCTTTTTTATTTCATGTCCTGTTTTTGATCTGAGAATGAAATCAAAGGTACGAAAAACAAACCGGAATTTGTTTTTTTGGTATGAGATTCATAAACAAATAAATAAATAATGAATCATTTCTTCATTCTCCAATGTTGGAATCTCAACTGAACACAAGTTTATTGAGACTCTTCACCACTTTGCACTGGACAGTTAGCATCCAACTAGCTTGTGTTAGCTGTGTGTTGCTGTCCACAGTATTTTAGGGGTCAAGAGCTGGAGGGACTAAACCAGACAAGCTGCTGAACCAACCCAGTAAACTGACTGACTGTTGGTTCACAGTGGGATCAGCAGCACGACCAACACTTTGATGTCAGGGGAAACCATCTGATTCAATGATGTCATCAACACTTTAACTCAAAGGACCTTCAGCTTGTGTTTGTCTCTGAGTGGACAGACATAATGTGGCTGATTCTTCATGATTCCTCCACAGAGTCGACCAGGAGAGCTCAGAGGTTCCCAGAGGTCCGTCTGCCCAGCAGCATCGAACACACCTGGACTCCATATTTATGGTCTGTACATGAACAACAACTACTTTTACATCCAGTCTGTTCACAATAATCTCCATGCTGCACTTTACAGACCAGTGGTGAATCTGTCCAACATGGATCTGATGTTTGGCTCCATGATGTTAAATGTTCTCATTCACATAATATTCTGTTCCAGCGGCTGGAGGAGAACATTGTCACTTTTGTGAAGAACGAGCTGAAGAAGGTCCAGAAGGTTCTGAGTTCAGATTACCCAGAATGCTTAGAGGGTCAGAGGGAGGATGAGGAGGTGCTGGATGGTGAGGATGAAGAGCAGAGGAGGAGAAGCAGAGAGGCATTTCTGAAGATCACACTTCACTTCCTGAGGAGAATGAAGCAGGAGGAGCTGGCTGACTGTCTGCAGAGCAGTAAGAGGATTTCTCTAAAGATTTAACTTGATGGATCAATGAGACGTTTACTGAAGTCTGATGATGATGATGATGATGATGGAAAATCTGTTTATATATGCAATCTTTAGGGGAAGGAAATTGTCATATTTTCTTTAAAAATAACTTAATGATCTTGTTTGTTGTGTATTTATTCAGGAAGTCATTCTGGAGTTTGTCAGCGTAAACTCAAATCTAACCTTCAGAAGAAGTTCCAGTGTGTGTTTGAGGGGATCGCTAAAGCAGGAAACCCAACCCTTCTGAATCAGATCTACACAGAGCTCTACATCACAGAGGGAGGGACTGCAGAGGTCAATGATGAACATGAGGTCAGACAGATTGAAACAGCATCCAGGAAACCAGACAGACCAGAAACAACAGTCAGACAAGAAGACGTCTTTAAAGCCTCACCTGGAAGAGATGAACCAATCAGAACAGTGATGACAAAGGGAGTGGCTGGCATCGGGAAAACAGTCTTAACACAGAAGTTCACTCTGGACTGGGCTGAAGACAAAGCCAACCAGGACATACAGTTCACATTTCCATTCACCTTCAGAGAGCTGAATGTGCTGAAAGAGAAAAAGTTCAGCTTGGTGGAGCTTGTTCATCACTTCTTCACTGAAACCAAAGAAATCTGCAGCTTTGAAGAGTTCCAGGTTGTGTTCATCTTTGACGGTCTGGATGAGTGTCGACTTCCTCTGGACTTCCACAACACTGAGATCCTGACTGATGTTACAGAGTCCACCTCAGTGGATGTGCTGCTGACAAACCTCATCAGGGGGAAACTGCTTCCCTCTGCTCGCCTCTGGATAACCACACGACCTGCAGCAGCCAATCAGATCCCTCCTGAGTGTGTTGACATGGTGACAGAGGTCAGAGGGTTCACTGACCCACAGAAGGAGGAGTACTTCAAGAAGAGATTCAGAGATGAGGAGCAGGCCAGCAGAATCATCTCCCACATCAAGACATCACGAAGCCTCCATATCATGTGCCACATCCCAGTCTTCTGCTGGATCACTGCTACAGTTCTGGAGGATGTGTTGAAGACCAGAGAGAGAGGAGAGCTGCCCAAGACCCTGACTGAGATGTACATCCACTTCCTGGTGGTTCAGGCCAAAGTGAAGAACGTCAAGTATGATGGAGGAGTTGAGACAGATCCACACTGGACTCCAGAGAGCAGGAAGATGATTGAGTCTCTGGGAAAACTGGCTTTTGATCAGCTGCAGAGCGGCAACCTGATCTTCTATGAATCAGACCTGACAGAGTGTGGCATCGATATCAGAGCAGCCTCAGTGTACTCAGGAGTGTTCACACAGATCTTTAAAGAGGAGAGAGGACTGTACCAGGACAAGGTGTTCTGCTTCGTCCATCTGAGTGTTCAGGAGTTTCTGGCTGCTCTTCATGTCCATCTGACGTTCATCAACTCTGGAGTCAATCTGATGTCAGTAGAAGAGCAATCAGCATCCTGGTTGTCTAAAGTGGTCAGAGGCAAATCAACACGTCTCTACCAGAGTGCTGTGGACGAGGCCTTACAGAGTCAAAATGGACACCTGGACTTGTTCCTCCGCTTCCTCCTGGGTCTTTCACTTCAGACCAATCAGAATCTCCTCCGAGGTCTGCAGACACAGACAGGAAGTAGCTCACAGGCCAATCAGAAAACAGTCCAGTACATGAAGAAGAAGATCAGTGAGAATCTGTCTCCAGAGAGAAGCATCAATCTGTTCCACTGTCTGAATGAACTGAACGATCGTTCTCTAGTGGAGGAGATCCAACAGTCCCTGACATCAGGAAGTCTCTCCACAGATAAACTGTCTCCTGCTCAGTGGTCAGCTCTGGTCTTCATCTTACTGTCATCAGAAGAAGATCTGGATGTGTTTGACCTGAAGAAATTCTCTGCTTCAGAGGAGGCTCTTCTGAGGCTGCTGCCAGTGGTCAAAGCCTCCAACAAAGCTCTGTAAGTGTGGAGAAGTTTCTTCAGAATGCAGTAAATGTGCTGTTATTGACCCAAATAGAAATAATTTTTTTGTTCTGCTCATTATTCTTTATCCAGACTGAGTGGCTGTAACCTCTCAGAGAGAAGCTGTGAAGCTCTGTCCTCAGTTCTCAGCTCCCAGTCCTCTAGTCTGAGAGAGCTGGACCTGAGTAACAACGACCTGCAGGATTCAGGAGTGGAGCAGCTGTCTGTTGGACTGAAGAGTCCACACTGCAATCTGGAAAGTTTGAGGTCAGATCATGTTACTGTTTGTTGTGAAATCATTTATATATTTCTGGTAGATTGTTTTGCTATCAAACTTGTTTTCTTTCAATGTACCTTTCATTAATTCAGCTCCTGCACAACAAGAACAATGAGGATGGAGAACCTCATGTATGTTTGATATCATATGACTTTGATCCCTGGATGTCTGTTTATTCTCAATTCTATCTTCATTCATTGTCACGCTGACAACATACTTTGAACTGAACAGCACTGGAACAAGAGATTATATATACCAGTCATTCCCAGAGAGGATTTTATTGGAGTTGCCAAATATATTTGCAGACTTTCGTTCATAGTCTTTAATTTAAGATCTCTATCTGCAGTACACCTTTGAGCCACATGGGGGAGCTTGTTGGTATCCAGTGCTTGATTTGTAAATCAGGAGGTCTCGAGCACAGAGACGGTCCTACTCTGGTGGGTCCATCCTGTGGACTGCTACAATGGTGGGGAGAAATGGACTTTAGGCCCAATGTTTTATTCACAACCACAAAAAGCAGCAGGTCAAGAAACCCTATGAAGTGACATGTTCCATCTGTCTGTCTATCAGTCCATCTCTGCTCCATCTCAGTGAGATGGACAGCGTCACACTGAGACACACATCCTGATTGAGTTCATCATTTCACTGACTCACAGCTAAAACACCCACTTGCTTGTAGGACTTACAGTGATCATGTGACAAAACATTTAGACATATTTAGATTCATCTCTTTGAAATGGCTGGTGTATTGAAGACAATATAAGTGGACGTGGATAAATAGTTTGGAATGGTATTTTATGCACAGATCTGCTCTTTTCAAGTTTATTAGGCCTATTGTGAATTGGGTCGCATTGTTATCATTTTTAAAAAGTGGGACCCCCTGGGGTCCTCCTGTAGCTCAGTTGGTGGAGCATGCGTCCCATGTACAGAGGCTTTGTCTTCACTGCAGCAGCCCAGGTTTCAAGTTTGACCTCTGGTCCTTTGCTGCGTGTCATCCCCCCTCTCTCATCTCCATTTCCTGTCATATCTGTGAGCTGTCAAATCAAATCAAATCAAATTTTATTTGTATAGCCCAAATTCACAAATCACAGTTTGCCTCAGAGGGCTTTACAATCTGTACAGAGACGACAGCCTCTGTCCTTCGACCCTCGATTCGAGTGAGGAAAAACTTGCCCCCCAAAAAAAAGCCCTTTTAACAGGGAAAAAAAATGCGGAAGAAACCTCAGGGAGAGCCACAGAGGAGGGATCCCTCTCCCAGGACGGACAGACGTGCAATAGATGTCGCATGTACAGAGCAGATCAACGAGATCACAATGTATACAATTATAATGGATGGTTGACAGGAATGAAAGCACATAAAGAGGCATCACAGCAACAACAATGAAATGCACATGGAAATGTGATTACTAGTGATAACAGTAGTAGAGATACGACTAATATTAGCGACAGTAGTGGTGGGTGTCGGGCAGGGTCATGGCAGTAGGCGCATCCACGATCAGGCACGACCTGGGCGCGGCCAGGATCCATGGGAGCCTGTAGGACTAGAAAGCACAAGGACTCCGGGGAAGAAGTGAAGTCAGTGACATGCAGAGATGGGGCATGTATACAGGCATAATGTATACAGATGGAGAGGAGAGGGGAGGGGAGGAGAGAGAAGCTCAGTGTGTCATTGTCCCCCGGACTAGGCCTATAGCAGCATAACTAACTTAACTATAAGCTCTATCGAAGAGGAAGGTCTTAAGTCTACTCTTAAAGGTAGAGAGGGTGTCCGCCTCCCGGACCAAAACAGGAAGATGGTTCCACAGAAGAGGAGCTTGATAGCTGAAGGCTCTGGCTCCCATTCTACTTTTGGAGACTTTAGGAACTACAAGTAATCCTACGTTCTGGGAGCGTAATGCTCTAGTTGGGTGATAGGGTAATATGAGCTCCTGGAGATATGATGGTGCCTGACCATTAACAGCTTTGTAAGTGAGGAGAAGGATTTTAAACTCTATTCTTGATTTTACAGGGAGCCAGTGCAGAGAGGCCAGTACAGGAGTAATATGATCTCTTTTCTTAGTTCCTGTCAGTACACGTGCTGCAGCATTCTGGACCAGCTGGAGACTCTTTAGAGACTTGTGAGGGCAGCCTGATAATAGAGAATTACAATAGTCCAGCCTGGAAGTAACAAATGCATGGATTAGCTTTTCTGCGTCTTTTTGAGACAGGATGGGCCTGATTTTTGCAATGTTACGTAGATGAAAAAATGTCCTATATAAATAATCCTCCTAATATGAAGCTATGAAAAGGCCAATAAATACTTTTTTTTTTTATGCGTCACCGGAATAAAAGTTTTGGAAAACCTGATACTGCATCACCAAAACTCAACATTTACCATGTTTTCTGTCTTCTTTTTTTTCTCTCCAGGCTGAGTGGCTGTAACCTCTCAGAGAGAAGCTGTGAAGCTCTGTCCTCAGTTCTCAGCTCCCAGTCCTCTAGTCTGAGAGAGCTGGACCTGAGTAACAACAACCTGCAGGATTCAGGAGTGGAGGAGCTGTTGGCTGGACTGGAGAGTTCACACTGCAATTTGGAAAGTTTGAGGTCAGATCATGTAACTGTTTATTGTAAAATCATTTATGTATTTCTGGTAGATTTCTTTTGCTATCAAACTTTTTCTTCTTTTAATGTACCTTTCATTAATTCAGCTCCTGCACAACATGAACAATGAGGAGGGAGAACCTCATTTATGTTTGACATCATATGACTTTGATACCTGGATGTCTGCTCATTCTCAATTCAATCTTCATTTATTGCCACATTGACAACATACTTAGAACTGAACAGCACTGGAGCAAGAGATTATATATACCAGTCATTCCCAGAGAGGATGTTATTTGGGTTGCCAAATATATTTGTAGACTTTTGTTCATAGTCTTTAATTTAAGATTCATATCTGCAGTACACCTTTGAGCCACATGGGGGAGCTTGTTGGTATCCAGTGCTTGATTTGTAAATCAGGAGGTCTCGAGCACAGAGACGGTCCTACTCTGGTGGGTCCATCCTGTGGACTGCTACAATGGTGGGGAGAAATGGACTTTAGGCCCAATGTTTTATTTACAACCACCGGAAGAAAAGTTTGAGAAACCCTGATACTGCATCAGCAAAACTCAACATTTACCATGTTTTCTGTCTTCTTTTTTTTCTCCCCAGACTGAGTGGCTGTAACCTCTCAGAGAGAAGCTGTGAAGCTCTGTCCTCAGTTCTCAGCTCCCAGTCCTCTAGTCTGAGAGAGCTGGACCTGAGTAACAACAACCTGCAGGATTCAGGAGTGAAGCTCCTTTCTGCTGAACTGAAGAGTTCACACTGCAATTTGGAAAGTTTGAGGTCAGATCATGTTACCGTTTGTTGTGAAATCATTTATATATTTCTGGTAGATTTCTTTTGCTATCAAACTTGTTTTCTTTCAATGTACCTTTCATTAAGTCATCTCCTGCGCAGCACGAACAATGAGGATGGAGAACCTCATGTATGTTTGACATCATATGACTTTGATACCTGGATGTCTGTTTATTCTCAATTCAATCTTCATTTATTGCCACGTTGACAACATGCTTAGAACTGAACAGCACTGGAGCAAGAGATTACTTTTATTTACAACCACTGGAAGAAAAGTTTGAGAAAACCTGATACTGCATCACCAAAACTCAACATTTACCATGTTTTCTGTCTTCTTTTTTTTCTCTCCAGGCTGAGTGGCTGTAACCTCTCAGAGAGAAGCTGTGAAGCTCTGTCCTCAGTTCTCAGCTCCCAGTCCTCTAGTCTGAGAGAGCTGGACCTGAGAAACAACAACCTGCAGGATTCAGGACTGAAGCTACTTTCTGCTGAACTGAAGAGTTCACACTGTGTCCTTGAAACTCTCAGGTCAGGATTCATTATTTTATTTCATTATTTCATGTAACATTACAATTGGAGCAGATCTTAATCATACTCTTAATATTATTCAATTTATTTAAGAGACTCAACATTTCCAAACAAAATAGATAAAAATAGTAAAATATACAACAAGATAAATAGACACAAGATTCAAGTATGTAGGTAATATGTACACAAGTGAGTATGTGTGTGAGGGGTGGTAGTGGAGGGTAATTGCACTGGTGTGAAGTCTTTAGAGAGTGAGGGGTGAAGGGGGGGTTGTGCATTTCACTGCCTGTGGGAAGAAACAGTTCTTCAGTCTGTTTGTTCTAGATCTGATGGATCTATATCTCTTCCCAGAGGGCAGGGGGGAGAACAGGTAATGTCCAGGGTGAGTGGGGTCCTTAACAATACAGCTGGCCTTCTTTTGGAGTCGGCCAGTGTAAATGTCTCTGAGAGGGGGTAGTGTCGTCCCGATGACACGCTCCGCTGCCCTCACCACCCGCTGCAGGTCCTTCCTGTCCTGTGTTGTGCAGCTGGAGAACCACAACGTGCAGCAGTAGGTCAGGAGGCTTTCTATCGCTGACCGATAGAAGTTGGTCAGCAGGTGGTGAGGGAGGTGAGCGTGCTTTAGCTTCCTGTAGGTGTAAAAGTTACTAAGGTGGAATGGGGGGACAGTTTCATTCCACCTCTGATCCTCCAACAGAGGTAGTTACACAGCCAAAACACAGGCGAGACGACCTGCGTGGACAGGAGTGTGATGTTCTGATAGTGTTCACAGTCTGACAACTTAACAGATCCTTCACTCATCAAAGTAACGATACAAACCCAATGACACCACTAATCTATTTATATATATATAAAATGTGGGTCTGTGAGTCTATTCTGCACTTTGGTCCCGATTTACTAATCTCAACAACCATTGGATGGATTGTCATGAGGTTTGGTTCAGACATTCATGCTCCCCTCAGGATGAACTGTAATTACTTTGGTGATCCTCCATCATCAGGTCATCATTTTAAACTGTACAATATTTTTGTTCATGACCAAGTATTTGCAAAACTAATGGCATTTCCATCATCTTCAGTTATACTCTGTGTTCAGTGCTGATTAGTAAATTAGTGAAAACTAAGATGATGAATATAATAAACGTTAAACCCTTAAACACAGATGTGCACTGAATCATCAGGACCCTCAGCTGATCTGTGATGTGTGTTGTTTTGTGTGTCTGCAGGCTGTCAGGCTGTCTGATCACAGAGGAAGGCTGTACTTCTCTGGCCTCAGCTCTGGACTCCAACCCCTCCCATCTGAGAGAGCTGGACCTGAGCTACAATCATCCAGGAGACTCAGGAGTGAAGCTGCTGTCTGCTCGACTGGAGGATCCAGGCTGGAGACTGGACACTCTCAGGTATGAAGAGTCCTGCTGCAGCCACAGACAGTCAGTGTGAGACTCTGTATCTCCACTGTAGATGGTTCAGTGTCGGGAGGTCTGCTTCGTTTACTCCACCTCCAGTTGTTCAGTTCAGTTCAGGAGAAAAGGCAGCATGGCACAAAGCCAAGAGTTACAAGTGAAGAGAGGAAGATGAGAAGAAGAGATGAAGATCAGCGACCAGGAGAGTCTTGGCACAAACACTAAAGTTACACCTCTTTTTTCAGACTAGTTTAGTGCCTGTTCAAAATGTGCCTGTTTGATTTGTTGGCCTCTGGTTTTGCTGCTTGATGAACCGTCATCCAAACTACTTCACACTCCACACTGATTGCAGAGGGTTATCAAACATTAACATTAAATCTAATTTCCACCACGTCACTGCTGTGTTATGATATTAATAATAACAATAGACCCTCTGTGTCAGATGTCTGGTCAGAAAATACTGAACCTCAAATTCAAAAGATTTCTGTGACACATAAATGAATTTAATCACTGAATGTCATAGAAACTCTTTCCCTGAACTGGAGAATCAGTGTTTCTGCCAAAGTGCTTGACTTTGAACTTAAAATGGTTCTGACATGGATCTTTATCAACACTGGAGTAACTGCATCCTAGATCATCACTGACAGTGTATCTGTGCCTCAGTGTGAAACATTTACAGACTGTAACAACTGTCTGTGGCGTCAGTTTAAAGTGAACAGAAGATATAAAACAGTCCAATAACAACGTTAGATGACACGAGGTGGAACATTCCCGTCACATCACCATAACAGCAGCAGTGCATAGATGAATTTAAGATGGGTCAGTGGTGCCGTCTTGGCTCCTGTCATGAGGAAACTGCTGCTCCAGCTGAGTTTGGGCTGTTTTGGGTAGTTCTCATTATAACAGCCTGCAGGGGCAGGAAAGCTTCGGTGTTTTGCACCGTCAGCAAAATCAAATGACAAAAGAAAAGAAAACATTCAGTGATCAATCATCTGCTCCATTGATTAACATGATATGTGACCTGTGCAGAGCTGCAGCTCTCTACAGTAGCTGGTGGACCTCTGGTTTAATGCTGTTGTAATGTACTTCAGCCCGGCTCGTAGCTGCTGACTCAGCTTCACTTTCAGCTGTTCTGGAGTCGTGTTCAGGTTCTGCTGGTGGAAATCCAATGTTTCCTGATTTAGCTGCTTCAAAATAAAAGCTTTCAAATAACTAACAGGGGGTGGGGGGGACAAATAAAAAACCAAGATCTGAAAAAGAACATGATGGATCACCATGCTTCTACAGTTTGATCCTTTTTTAATGTCAGTGTGACGGTCCTGGTCCTGTCGTTTTTATGTATTCAGTCCATTTCTCCCACTTCCGGCAGCATTGATCCTCTTGAGTCCTTATTTTATAAGTCAGTTGTTCCATAATATGTATTTCGTCCATAACTTCCATCCAGTCTTCCTGTGACGGGGTCTGTCTTGTACCATTTTCTTGTAATTGCCTTTTTACAGGCTACTAACATAATTTTCAATATGTATCTATCATCTTTCAACACAACGTTTCCCGTAATGACGCCAAGATATAATAATGTACAAGACTTGGATACACCATAACCCAAAACTCTGCCCATAACTAAATGAACATCTTCCCAGAATTTTGCGATCTTAGGCCAGAACACATGTGAATGGTTTACATTTACATCTCCACAGCTTCTCCAACACGGCTGATTTTTCTAAATTCTTCCATTTGGCTACATAATCTTTGTCACACCAACAGATTACATGTCTAACTTGTGCAGCATGAAAATATCCCTGAAGGTTTGGCTGTGCCAAACCCCCCTTATCCTTTCCAATCTGTAGTGTTTCAGATTGATTCTCGGTCTGTGACCATTCCATATAAACCTGGAAATGGTTTTGTCCCACAGTCTGAATTGTTTTTCGGGTATCTCAATGGGTAGTGACTGAAACAGGTAAAGAAGTCGGGGTAGAACGCTCATTTTTATGGTCTCTATTCGTGAACCGATGTCTGATGGAAGGATAGCCCACCTGTCCAAGTTGCTCTTAACTTCCTTCTCCAGTTTGACGTACAGTAGGTACTACTTCGTTGTGGCAGAGTTCACGCGTGATTGGAGGATCAATTGTGTTTTCATGAGAAGCGGCAATGTGCCCAAACAACCACCAGGTGGCATCTGTGAGCAGGAGGACGACAACATGCAGCAGCAGTGACCATGGACGGGAATGGACCGAGTTGCCTGATTTATGTTTCTGTTCGTTGTTGCTTAAATACAAGAATGTAGCTAATAATACCTCACCCACTCCACACCTCATTCCAACTCCTTCCTTCAGCCTGTCGCTACAGGGTCCCTCTAGCAAGGACAAACTTAGTGAGTTGTTGATGATGTTGATTTTTTTCACTATGAAGCCTTTTAAATTACGCACAGCCTACATAAGTTTCAACGTCCATACAAGCATTTAGGAAATGATTCTTATCAGTTCCATAATTCAGCGAGAATTTTTACTCAACGAAAAAATGTATAAAGATCAGTTTTTAGGTTGAAGACACGACAGCAGCACGTATGTCCAGACGCTGATGTGTGTCAGCTGGGGCAGCGGGTCGGTGATAAATAAGACACATGAAAACCTTGCGGCTGACGTATAGCTCCCCTGGTAGAGCGGCTCCCTCAGTAAGCAGCATCACCCGCTGATACGAGTTCGAATCTCAGTTTAGGCTGTAACTTTAGTTAATGTGTTTTCTTTTCTCATCATCATTATGATCACGTTTGGCTCCAAGTTTGCGCAAATAAATGAGCATTAATTCTCCGCCGGCCGCGGCACCAGCTTTCCTGCTTGTGTACATAAAATACATTAAATTCTGACACCACAACTGCAGCATACCGAATATCAATAGATGATAACCAGAAAAAAAACGTTCTATTGATCTGATTCACCGGCTTCATGGACGTCGGAACTATTTTCTGAGAGGGGGAGGGGGGCGGGGGAAGCACGCACTTTTATCAATGATTAAGGATTTGATTTGAAGTTATTTTATAATGGCGTGCAGTTATAAGAGAACTAGATGGATGAACACGGCATCTTTATTTTTAAGAAAATGAAACTTTGATCACTAAATCAAGCCATTTAAGGAACATAACAGCATTATTTGTACCCTTGAATGAAAAAAAGAAAAGTCTGCGCTCCTGACTCGGGGCTTTCATGCATATCCAAAAGTGGACCTTCTCTCAGTCTACCCACTGATGAAGGTTTTAAGCCGGGTGGAGACATCGCTTTCACCCATAAGGTCACTGTGAACGTTCATAACGGTCAAATGTGTTAGTCTCTCCTGCGTCATGGTGCGCAGCAGGTTTTCAGCCTGCGCAAGGCTGAGAAAGAGCGCTCGGATGCCGCGACAGATATTGGCAGGGCCAGACAGCTTAATGAGCTTCTCCACCTCTCTCGTGGAAAGGGGGTCAGCTCCGAGGAGCCCACATCCACTCGTTTCCCCTGAGCCGCCTCAAGAACTGCCTGCTCTCGCCCTGCAGCTATGCGGAGTCCTTCCTGATCAAAACGCCGCTCCGCCTCGGAGCGCACCAGGTCCATATGCACATCCTGGATGGTGCTTACTTCTCGTATCTTCCCGTGGGTAGGGAGGCTGATGGGGTGCGTGAGTTCCGACGTCTATGACCGGCTTTCTTTCTTTCAGTTGTGGTGTCAGAATTTAACACAAATATTTGTGCTTTCTATTCCTTATATTTTCTACAACAGGCTTATAGAAAGAAGAACGACGCCACGTCATGTCAGACAGTTTTCTTTAGCTTTATTAAAATACATAATCAGCAGCTTCACAGTAGTCGGATATACAGAAGGTTATTTAAAGCGGAGTGAGTCCCTGAAGCAGTCTCCCTGCAGGAGGAGATCCCTTGGCCAAGTGATCAATGTATTTGTTGCAGACCTCTTTGCTGTCCTCAGCGCGCGGGGGTGGGGGTGCTGGCGTAGCAAGCTTTTCAAAAGTGTGGGGGATGGATGTGGTCTTTCCAGTTAAGCAAACTTGTTCCAGATGCCTTAACATTTGCATTCCCCCATACTGAGGAATGTGCGTAGGGGACGAGAAGTAAGCACCATCCAGGATGTGTCCATCCTGCATTCGGAGGTGGAGAAGCTCATTAAGCTGTGTCTGGCCCTGCCAATGGCCGCGTTTCCCAGATTCGTTAAGAAGCTCTTAAGTGCTAAGATCTTCTTAGGAGCGCTCTTAAGAACGCTGCGAAAGAAGGATGTGTTTCCCAGAGTCGCTCTTAGCTTAAGAAGATCTTTCACTAAGAAGGAAATGTAAGATCGAGCTGACCCACTCTTAACAGCCTTCTTAGCGACCACATGCTCAGTGATCAAGCCGCGTCAGGGAAATTTATATCCTCCACTTTTCGAAATAATAAAACAATGCTCAATGTTGAAATGCGCTCATAGCTGCGGACCACTGGCGCAAGAAACACAGGTTAATAGAAGGAAGAAAAAAAACTTCTATTGAATTACACGTTTAAGTTTTCCACACACATCTGCATATAATAGTTTATAGTACTACACATAAAAAAACAACAACCCTGTGGCATTTCACAGATATCAAGGAAACAGATGTATTAAACTCAGCTGAACCTCATCCAGAGAGGCTTCACCTGCTACTCTATATAAATGCGTTGCCAAAGTCTGCGCGTGTGAGAAACCATGGCTGCAATACAGCACATTCTCCCTGCGAACCAACAGCGTCGCCGTGCGCGAAGCCAGACGGTTTTACATAAATGCATACGTGCGTCAGCACTTCTCCCCACTGGACGCGCTGTCAGACCGGGCTGTCCAGGCAAAGTACCGGCTGCCCCGTGCGGAGATCCAACGGCTGATCACTCTGGTGTCTCCACACATCCAGAGAGCAACCCGCTGCAATTTTGCCCTCAGCCCGGAGGTGCAGCTCCTGGCTGCGCTGCGTTTTTACGCAGTGGGGAGCTTCCTGGAGTTTCATTTTCTTAAAAATAAAGATGCCGTGTTCATCCATCTAGTTCTCTTATAACTGCACGCCATTATAAAATAACTTCAAATCAAATCCTTAATCATTGATAAAAGTGCGTGCTTCCCCCGCCCCCCCTCTCAGAAAATAGTTCCGACGTCCATGAAGCCGGTGAATCAGATCAATAGAACGTTTTTTGTTTTTTTTCTGGTTATCATCTATTGATATTCGGTACGCTACAGTTGTGGTGTCAGAATTTAATGTATTTTATGTACACAAGCAGGAAAGCTGCTGATTTGATAATCTGATCTGATAATGCTCATTTGCTCATTTATTTGCTCAAACTTGGAGCCAAACGTGATCATAATGATGATGAGAAAAGAAAACACATTAACTAAGGGTAGTGCCTTTACAGAGATTCGAACTCATACTAGCAGAAGATTCTGCTTACTGAGGGAGCTGCTCTACCAGGGGAGCTATACATCAGTCATAACACACATCAGCGTCTGGACATACCTGCTGCTGTCGTGTCTTCAACCTAAAAGCTGATCTTTATACATTTTTTCGTTGAGTAAAAATCCTCTCTGAATTATGGAGCTGGTAAGAATCATTTCTTAAATGCTTGTATGGACGTAGAAACTTCTGTAAGCTGTGCGTAATTGTTTCTGCCTCCGCTTATTAGCCGTGGCTGCAGCGAGCGAGCAAAATCACAACCTCAGACGTCTTTAGGGTATCAGATATTTTTATTGGCTATTCTTATATTTAAGCAACATCCAGTCAGGCCGTGATATAGGCTCACGGGGGCGGACTGGGACAATAATTCAGGTCGGCAATTTTACCAGTAAACAAATGTTCCTTAAAAAACGACTAATGTAGTTTAGCTCTACTGTAAAACAAAGAAAGCACAAGTGTTTATCCAAGGTCACCCAGATAATTGAGTTGTCCCACCGCTGTGAAACAATCAGTCTGAATCAATCTGATACGGTTTAGCAGTCCCCCTCTCCATTCACTCTACCTGTAGCCTAAAACAGCGCCACTCTCCATTGCAGCTACATTGTGGTCAAATGTGGAATTGTCCCAAAATCGTTTGAGCTGCAGTTCAGTACTATGCTTCCACCTAGTGGCTACAGTTGTCACTGACATTTCACGCGTTGCGTGAATCTCGCTCCCCGCGAGTGAAATGGCCACTTTGAAGTAGTACCTACTGTAATTAGCTTCATATAAATCATCAGTGTTTTGTGTTGAAGTGACCCCAAGATATTTCATTGTTGTTGCTCTCCAGTTCAGATTGTGTTTTTGTTGTATGATTTTGGATGGGGAGTAGTTGAATGTTAGGATCTGTGTTTTGGTCAATTTAAGCTTGTATCCAGAACAAAAGCCAAACATCTCTGGTTGGTTGATTAGTATGGGGATGCATGTGTCTGGGTCCTCTAAAAAACAGACCACATCATCAGCAAAAAGTCCAATGGTGTGTTCCTCTCCCCCGACCTCTACTCCTTTAAGATCTCAGGGGCTCTATGAAGACTGCAAACAAGGTTGGAGAGAGACAGCAGCCCTGTCTAGTAGATGGTCCTGAAGCTGTGCTCTCAGTCAGACTGCCGTTTATTCTTGTCCTTGCGGTCGGGTTTTGGTAAAGTGTTTTAATACGTCTGACAGCTTTGTCATTAAGTGCGAGTTTTTCAAGTACCTGATATAGAAAAGTCCAACTTACGCTATCAGAAGCCTTTTCTGCATCGAGGCTTATTAAGGCTGCACAGTTCTTCTTTTTTAGAATATGGTTAATAACATGTAGAGTTCTCCTCATGTTGTCTTGGGCTTGTTGTCCCTTAATAAAGCAGCAGAAACACAGCGAGAACAAAAAGCTGACTGTGCAGGTGAGATCCAGAAAAGCCCTGGAAGCTTCAAACAGGAATCTGACCTCAAAAGTTCTGACGTCCAAATCCAAAAGTCCTGTAATATACAAACATAAGCACAAGCTGACATTGGATCAGACAGCAAGCGTAAGGTCGCCCACAGGAAACAGCAGCAACATCCAATAACATAAAGATGAAGTCATGAATCCAAAAAGAGGTTTGTGTGTGTCCTCACATGTTGTCGTCCTCTTTCACACACACCAACATCCTGTGGCTCTCAGTGTGTGAGGAGAGTGGCAGAGGTGAAGAGGTTCAGGAGAACAGGGAGAAGCAGGCCTGATGGACATATTGTGTTTCTGTGTATGAGTCATGTCATGTCCATGTCTGCATGCTGAAAGAGGATGTGCTGCTCTGACCCCCCTCCTCCTTTCAGGGTGGAGCCTGCTGGAGTCCGATGGTTGACACCAGGTCTGAGGAAGTGTGAGTGTGTTTTTACTTTGATTCAGCTTCACACTGTGACATCACTCAGTCACATCTGTGATGTCATCACCACACTGATGATACATTAATAACTGCAGCTGTGTTGTGTCTTTTTCTCTCCATCAGATTCCTGTGAGCTCACAGTCGACACAAACACAGTCAGCAGACGCATCAAACTGTCTGACAACAACAGGAAGATGACACTTGTGGAGGAGGATCAGTCATATCCTGATCATCCAGAGAGGTTTGAGACCTGGTATCCTCAGCTGCTGTGTAGAACTGGTCTGACTGGTCGCTGTTACTGGGAGGTCGAGTGGAGAGGAGATGTTTCTATATCAGTGAGTTACAGAAGAATCAGAAGGAGAGGAGGCAGAGAAGACTGTGTGTTTGGACTGAATGATCAGTCCTGGAGTCTGATGTGCTTTGATGGTCGTTACTCTGTCAGACACAATAACAGACAAACACACATCTCCTCCTCGTCCTCCTCCTCCTCCTCCTCCTCCTCCTCCTCTGGTAGAGTAGCAGTGTATGTGGACTGTCCTGCTGGCACTCTGTCCTTCTACAGAGTCTCCTCTGACTCACTGATCCACCTCCACACCTTCAGCACCACATTCACTGAACCTCTTTATCCTGGATTTGGGTTCTACTGGTCCAGTTCTGGTTCCTCAGTGTGTCTGTGTGGTGTTTAGTCTGCAGAGTCTCCTCCTGTCACAGAAACATTGTCAGTGCTGAACAGTTGAGTCTGTACAGGATCACAGTCACATCAATCTTTCAGCTTCTTGTAATAAATTCATCAGTGAACTTTGTACAAAATGATTCAAACTGATTGTAAAGATTGATGGTTTCCTCGTCATCAATGATTCTGTTCTGCACATTAAAACTGAGACATCGCTTCACTTTGTTCTGCACTTGTTGTATTTGACAGTCGTCAGCATGAAGCTGGTGACTCACAGAAGGACTTTAACAGGCAGCCGCTGTAAAGACTTTAAAACAGGCGTAACGTGCGTCTCCTTCTGGTCTGAGTCAGCAGTCGTGCAGCAGGATGTTGAATTAGCTGCTTTCATCATGTTTCTGTGAGTGTCACGTGTTAGCTAGCTACAGGCTGCAGCTAATGTTAGCTAGCTACACACTGAATGTTAGCTAGCTACATACTGTAAACTAGGTGTAGAGCAGAGGCACTGTTAGCTAGGTGTAGAGTGGCAACATTGTTAGCTAGGTGTAGAGCAGAGGCACTGTTAGCTAGGTGTAGCGCAGAGGCACTGTTAGCTAGGTGTAGAGTGGCAACATTGTTAGCTAGGTGTAGAGTAGAGAAACTGTTAGCTAGGTGTAGAGTGGCAACATTGTTAGCTAGGTGTAGAGCAGAAGCACTGTTAGCTAGGTGTAGAGTGGCAACATTGTTAGCTAGGTGTGGAGTAGAGAAACGGTTAGCTAGGTGTAGAGCAGAGGCACTGTTAGCTAGGTGTGGAGTAGAGAAACTGTTAGCTAGGTGAAGCGCAGAGGCACTGTTAGCTAGGTGTAGAGTGGCAACATTGTTAGCTAGGTGTAGAGTAGAGAAACTGTTAGCTAGGTGTAGAGTGGCAACATTGTTAGCTAGGTGTAGAGCAGAAGCACTGTTAGCTAGGTGTAGAGTGGCAACATTGCTAGCTAGGTGTAGAGTAGAGAAACTGTTAGCTAGGTGTAGAGTGGCAACATTGTTAGCTAGGTGTAGAGTAGAGAAACTGTTAGCTAGGTGTAGAGCAGAAGCACTGTTAGCTAGGTGTAGAGTAGAAACACTGTTAGCTAGGTGTAGCGCAGAGGCACTGTTAGGTAGGTGAAGAGTGGCAACATTGTTAGCTATGTGTAGAGTAGAGAAAATGTTAGCTAGGTGTAGAGCAGAGGCACTGTTAGCTAGGTGTAGCGCAGAGGCACTGTTAGCTAGGTGTAGAGTGGCAACATTGTTAGCTAGGTGTAGAGTAGAGAAACTGTTAGCTAGGTGTAGAGTGGCAACATTGTTAGCTAGGTGTAGAGTAGAGAAACTGTTAGCTAGGTGTAGAGCAGAGGCACTGTTAGCTAGGTGTGGAGTAGAGAAACTGTTAGCTAGGTGAAGCGCAGAGGCACTGTTAGCTAAGTGTAGAGTGGCAACACTGTTAGCTAGGTGTAAATCAGAGGCACTGTTAGCTAGGTGAAGAGTGGCAACATTGTTAGCTAGGTGTAGAGTGGCAACATTGTTAGCTAGGTGTGGAGTAGAGAAACTGTTAGCTAGGTGTAGAGCAGAGGCACTGTTAGCTAGGTGTAGAGTGGCAACATTGTTAGCTAGGTGTGGAGTAGAGAAACGGTTAGCTAGGTCTAGAGCAGAGGCACTGTTAGCTAGGTGTAGCGCAGAGGCACTGTTAGCTAGGTGTAGAGCAGAGGCACTGTTAGCTAGGTGTAGAGCAGAGGCACTGTTAGCTAGGTGTGGAGTAGAGAAACGGTTAGCTAGGTGTAGAGCAGAGGCACTGTTAGCTAGGTGTGGAGTAGAGAAACTGTTAGCTAGGTGTAGCGCAGAGGCACTGTTAGCTAGATGTAGTGTTGCAACATTGTTAGCTAGGTGTAGAGTAGAGAAACTGTTAGCTAGGTGTAGAGCAGAGGCACTGTTAGCTAGGTGTAGAGTGGCAACATTGTTAGCTAGGTGTGGAGTAGAGAAACTGTTAGCTAGGTGTAGAGCAGAGGCACTGTTAGCTAGGTGTAGCGCAGAGGCACTGTTAGCTAGGTGTAGAGTGGCAACACTGTTAGCTAGGTGTAAATCAGAGGCACTGTTAGCTAGGTGAAGAGTGGCAACATTGCTAGCTAGGTGTAGAGTAGAGAAACTGCTAGCTAGGTGTAGAGCAGAAGCACTGTTAGCTAGGTGTAGAGTAGAAACACTGTTAGCTAGGTGTAAATCAGAGGCACTGTTAGCTAGGTGAAGAGTGGCAACATTGTTAGCTAGGTGTGGAGTAGAGAAACTGTTAACTAGGTGTAGCGCAGAGGCACTGTTAGCTAGGTGTAGTGTGGCAACATTGTTAGCTAGGTGTAGAGTAGAGAAACTGTTAGCTAGGTGTAGAGCAGAGGCACTGTTAGCTAGGTGTTGCGCAGACGCACTGTTAGCTATGTGTAGAGTGGCAACATTGTTAGCTAGGTGTAGAGTACAGAAACTGTTAGCTAGGTGTAGAGCAGAAGCACTGTTAGCTAGGTGTAGAGTAGAAACACTGTTAGCTAGGTGTAAATCAGAGGCACTGTTAGCTAGGTGAAGAGTGGCAACATTGTTAGCTAGGTGTAGAGTGGCAACATTGTTAGCTAGGTGTAGAGTAGAGAATCTGTTAGCTAGGTGTAGAGCAGAGGCACTGTTAGCTAGGTGTAGCGCAGAGGCACTGTTAGCTAGGTGTAGAGTAGAAACACTGTTAGCTAGGTGTAGCGCAGAGGCACTGTTAGCTAGGTGTAGAGTGGCAACAATGTTAGCTAGGTGTAGAGTAGAGAAACTGTTAGCTAGGTGTAGAGCAGAGGCACTGTTAGCTAGGTGTAGAGCAGTGTATGATCCTGACTAAGACCTTCAAACAAAACTTCAGACATGTGAACAGACAAATGTACTTTGGAGAAGAGCATAAGGATATGAATATGGTTGAATATGTTAGGGCGTTCAGCAGAACAAGCAGTCACATTAAAGACAGATCATTTTTAAAAAGAAAAAAAATCAACCCTGCTGAACCATTATTTTTACTTAGTAAATTATAAGTCTTTAGTCTGATCAGTGTAATGACAAACAGCTCAAATATCTTGGAACCTGACCACAGAGCGATCCATATAAGCATCCAGTTTAGTGCGTCTGATACAATCCGTAGATCTGCTACTGGAAATGAAACAGTTCCCTGTTAAAGCAGGAAAAGCTTCAGACTGACATGATTTATTTAATCACTCGTTTTTACAACGAGGCTAAAAGGGAAAAATCCTACAACACTAACTGGGAACTACTTAAGTTTGAGTCAGGAAAAGTCTTCAGACAGTAAACAGGAGCATTTATTGCCAAAGCTAAAAGAGCAGAAGAGAAAGTCACAAGTAAAACGTCTTCTTCTTATCAGAGACCCCCGGTGAAGCTTCAGAGGAGGACGAGCTGCTTCTATCGGACCTCCAGAACAAATCAGACGAGTTGTATGGACAAAAAGCAGAGGAGCCTTTGTCAGGTCCAGGAAGAGATGGCTGGAGGAGGGGAGCAAAGTCCTGCCGACTGTTTCCCTCCTGAAAAATACCGATCCAAAACCAATCCCATCCATAATTTAAATATTAATGGGCTCGTTACTGATGACGAGAAATCAATTGCAGACTTCTGTTCGAGATTTTATAGCAGTTTATACAGCTGACAATCTAATGAAGAAGCCACCAGTCAGTGTGTAAACTCAGTAAATCAGGTGAGAAAGATTGATCTGGCAGGTACAGATCAGTGTGACGCCCTCTTACAGTGGCAGAGGTCACTGATTCCATCGCTCTGCTCAGAAACAATAAATCTCCGGCACTGACGGTTTAACTGCAGAGTTTTATAAAGCCTTCTCAGATCAGTCAGCCCGTTTTTACTGCAGGTTTTTACGGAGAGTCTAGAGAACGATGCCCTTCCTCCTGGTCTCACTCAAGGTCTGCTCACATTGATCCCCAAACCTAGAAAAGACGCTTGTTATTGACAGCTGGAGACCCATTTGTCTGCTGAGTAACGATTATAAAATGATGGCGTTAATATTTGCCAGGAGAATTAAAGTAGCTGTTGACACAATGATAGCTGAGACACAGTCGGGCTTTATGAGGAACAGGCACCTCTCTAATAATATCAGACTAGTATCAGATATTCTTGACTACTCTGAGCTGATATCTGAAGACGGCTTCATCCTCTTCTCAGATTTCTATAAGGCCTTTGATGCAACACAACACCGATTTATTTTTCTCTAAAAGACGCCGGTCAGATACCTGTCGCCATTCATGTGATGAAGCAGCTTTCAGAGGCCTCTGGTCTGTCTGAGTATAAATAAATGTGAACTGCACCTTTAAAAGGTTGTAATACACAAACTATTTGCAACATGACGATCAAGGAAGAAGTCACATACTTGGGTGTTCTTGCTGCTAAAGACCAGAAGGCGAGATGTCCTTTAAACGTGTCTCCATCATTAAAAAGTCAACACACAGTGAACGAGTGGCTGCAGAGGGACTCATCTCTAACAGGCAGAGTGTTGCTGCAGGCTGAAGGATATCTGGGCTCACATACGCAGCTCTCTCTTCACACCTGGACACGGACATTTGGAAAGACGTTGACAGGAAGCGTTTTGACTTCATCTGGAAAAATCCTGCACATTAGATCAAAACAAGTGTCGTTGTGAGTAATTATGAATCCGGTGGGCTCAACTTTCTGGACTTTAACACACTGAACAAGACTTTTAAGACACATCGGGCTCAGCACGTTGTAAAACACCCTGCTGTCTCAGTGTGGACTTTTATTCCCCACTATATATTCTCTGCTTTGCTGCTCTGAGCTTTGTTTTGAACTGTAATCACAATGTGGACAAACTCCCTGTGAGACTGTCCACTTTCCATAAGCAGCTCCTTTTAGCACGGCCTCTCATTTATCAGCACAGTTTCTCAGCTCACAGGTTTCTGATCTGGAATAACAGATATTCTGCATAAAAACAAGTGGCTCTTTTCTGAGAGTCGGGTCCAGAACCAGGTTTAAATTCAGCAGTAAAAACCTGATTTTGTAGCTTTTCTCCATGAAGTTGTACATTATATGAATCTA